>NC_041389.1:707548512-707554599 GCF_002162155.2 Triticum dicoccoides | reverse complement strand
CTTGCTTGCGGCTCCGCCCAGAATCCTAATATCCCTGCCCCTGAATCTGAGAGCCACATTGTGGTGCCTGGATGGAAGAAGAGGTATTCACACATCGCAGATGGACCAGAGTCACGGGCCGCCTCCTGGAGTGTCCGATAGTGTCTGTCCTTATCTCCCTGTACACAGTAGCCTAAGGTAGGCAGTAGGCGGATCAGGGCCTGGTACAACTGATAACTCGAGCGACATAACCGTGGACTGAGAATCTTACGGAAACGGCTGGCGTATATCCCGATGTATATGAACGTACAGGATAAGAGGGCCGGGGAGCACATGTTCTATTATATGTTTTCGAACCCGACGGCGCTGAAGAAGGCACAAGATGAGATCAGGGCCGCGGTGGCCGCCAGCGATGTCTCGCCGCCGGGGTTGCCAGTCCAGCCAGACGACCTGCCCAAGCTAACCTACCTGAAGATGGTCCTCAAAGAGACCATGCGGCTGCACCCGCCGGCGACTCTGCTGCTGCCACGGGAGACGCTGCGGGAGGTGGAGATCGGCGGCTACGACGTGCCGGCGAGGATGCGCGTGCTGGTGAACGTGTGGGCCATCGGAAGGGACCCGGCAAGCTGGGGGCAAGACGCGGACGAGTTCAAGCCGGAGAGGTTCGAGACGGACGGGAGGCACGGCAAGGTGGACTTGCGCGGCGCACACTTCGAACTGGTGCCGTTCGGCTCGGGCCGGCGGGTCTGCCCCGGGCTGGCCATGGGGGTGACGACCGTGGAGTTCACGCTGGCCAACATGCTGTGCGGCTTCGACTGGACGCTGCCGGAGGGGACGGCGGCGGAGGAAACGAGCATGGAGGAGGCCGGCAAGCTAACCTTCCACCGCAAGACGCCGCTGGTGCTCCTGCCCACGCCGTACCACTGTAATTAGTATCGAGTTTATAACAAATTAACAACGTACGTACGCGGGTTGCGCCAGCGTGTCTCAAAGTGAAAAAAATAGCGTATCTCAAAGTGAAAAAAATTATTCAGTGACAAATCGCATCGTATGCTGCGTCACATGTCGTATAAGTTTTTCATGTTTATGAATTGGAAAACACTTGGCTTCTACAGGACGCTCGGCCGGCTCATCTGTATGTGTTCCGAGGGAGCGGTCTCTTTTCTTTCTTTCGGTCAACGCGACTGTTGCTGGCTGCTGCTTAATGTCCACTATGATGAGTTTCCGCTACAAGGTATATGTTGCAGTAACAGCATCTCCAACAGGCGCCGAATGTGTGGCGTGCTAAAAACTTGTTTGCGGCGCGCAGATTTAGCGCGGCGCGCAGCGCTGGATCTAGCAGCCGCGCTAAACTGCAGCGTACTCATAGCTCCAGCAGCCGCGCTAAAATACAGCGCGCGCTCGCACAAATATTTTTTTCAATAATTTTGTTCATAAAAAAAATGCATAGTTCATAGCATAGATAAAAAAACGATACAAAGATATTTTACATAGTTCATAGCATAGATAGATAGAACTACGGTGCAACTAGATAAAAAACTGCGGTGCAACTTGATAAAATTACGGTGCAACTAAAACCTACTCGCAGTCGTCCTCATCATCATCATCATCATCATCATCATCATCATCATCATCATCGGTGGTGTTATCCGAGGTATCGAGCCACATGTCATCCCAACGGTCATCGTCAAGGGAGAAGATCGACGTCCCGCATGCTTCGACGATATCGCACTGCGATATGTCCAGCGCCTTGCGCCGACGCCTGTCAGCACGCTCCGCGCGGCGCCTTGCCGTCCTCTCCGTCCAGAAGGCGTTCTCGGCGGTGACGTCCTCCGGGTGGCGCCGGCGCCACTCCACCATGGCTCGCTCGTCCTCCTCGGTGATGAGGAGGCGGCGCTACCGCCGACGGTGGTCCTCACGGTCCTGGTCTGTAATCATACGAGGCGGAGGGGCGATGCGTTGCACCTGCTCGCGCGTGTAGACGTCATGGAAGTTCAACTGCGCGCGAGGCCTCCCTAGGCGCCATGCCGCCGCGTCGTACGCGCGGGCGGCCTCGTGCGCGGTCTCAAACGTGCCGAGGCCGAGGCGGACGTCGCTGGACCGGATCTCAGCGTAGTAGGCGCCGGAGGGGCGCTCGCGGACGCCGCGGTAGCCTGAAGATCCCCGGCGGCGCGGCGGCATGGTGGCGCTGAGCGGCGACGAAGGGGCAAGAAAGCGGTGGAAGTGGCGAGGAGGCGGGGAAAATGGGCGCGTGGCAGTGTGGTGGAGCGTGTGGCGAGCACCACATTTTATAGGCGCGCGTGAAGTGGCGCGCCAAATCTACCGCACGCCCGCCAGCTTTCTCCCGCACGCGCGCAAACGGTTACCGCGCACGGTTGTTTCCCTCTGCCACTGGAGCGCGCGAAAACTTGTCGCGCGCGCGTCTTTTGGCCCGCCCGTTGGAGATGCTCTAAGAACTCCAATACCTCTGTTTCCGAAAAATTAAATTTGCATTGAGACCTTTGTTGCAAAAAAACTGAATTGCAACAAGATCTCTGTTGCAAAAGAAATGAAACAAGACCTGTGTTGCAAAAAAAACTAAATTGCAATAAGACCTATGTTGCAAAAAAATGAATATCTTGCAAAAGTTTCTGCAACATGACTCGTGTTGCAGAAACTTCCCGCAACACAACCTGTGTTGCAATATTAAAAGGGTGATGCTCGGTCGCTCAATTCGTCGGATCCGACGGTTCGCGAGGCGGCGGACCTTCTAAAATGGTCCACCGGCCGATGCGTAGTAGCGTCCTTATGAATTGTTGGTATCTATAATACATAAATAGTTGTTCCCCACTTAGTCTGATTTTCTCAAAATGTTGTCCTTCACATCACCAAATGTGCCATGTCATCATCCACTAAGACTATTTTTTAGGATAGTCTTAGTGGGCAGTAAATTAGACTCGTAACATATGCATGTTACTAGTCTATGTTACTATCATCATAATGGATAGTAACATAAGTATATTGTCATGCAAGCCTTCATTTATTATGTTGTAGACACATTTTGCATTGGAATGCGTTTTGTTACTGTAACATATTATGTTACTACAAACAGCTCTCTCCTCATTACACTAGTAGAAAAACACCTAATAGTCCCGGTTCGTAAGGGCCTTTAGTCCCGGTTCATGAGCCGGGACTAATGGGTCGTTAGTAATACCTCCACCCATTAGTCCCGGTTCAAACACGAACCGGGACCAATGTGCCTCCACGTGGTCCTGTGCGTCGAGCCCAGTCAGGGGGCCTTTGGTCCCGGTTAGTGGCACCAACCGGGACCGAAAGTCCATGTTTTTTTTGAAAAGTGGCTGCTTTAGGGGTTTTGGGGGTTATTTTTAGGTTGTTATTAGCTAGCTAATAGAGAGAAGTGTCCTCTCTTATATCTTCGTCCTTGGTTTACCAACGCTGCTGCTATATATGTTCATTTCACCCGCTGATATAATAACTCATGCATGCTCGCATCATACATCATCATATATAATAACAAGTCCTACTAATCATGCATCATCATACAACTTTTACTCGTTATTAATAATAAGTCATACGATCATCATCCTCATAGTCATCGAACCCAACCCTACATAATTGTTCTTAGCACATGATCATCAGTATCAGGTAGGACCTAAACACCCTTAAGGTAAAATAGCATAAAACAATATAGACCCTGACTCTCCATTATGAAGAATGGCGATCATTCTGTCTCCAATTTTTGCCCTTCGCTGAATGTTTCTTCCAAGAAGCTCCTTACGACTGTCCATACATTTTTTCCATTCTTTGATTGTCATGTCTCCACTTCTTTTAGAAACCCGGTATGGACAGTTCAGATTCATAGGAAGACCTGGTTGTATGTTCAAAACATGAAGGCTACCGTGTGTATACATCAGATGAGGCACACAATCATTCGGGATTATCTGTTAAAAAACATAGTAATAACTTCGTAGTTAGCAATGATGTACTAGTTTTAGAAGTGTGCAAAAAGATGCACGGATGTCGTAATAGTAAAAAATCTTACCAGGGTATCTCCATGGTAGTTATCGTAGTTCAACACGTGCACTAGTGGCACGTATTGACCATAATGTTGAGGAGTTTGATTGTAGATATTGTAATTCTCAAGATCATTACAAAATGCGACCAGATGATTTTTCTCCTGATAAGTTAGTTCGGAGCCTTCGGTGTAGTAGGTTCTGTCTATCATCTTCCGCACATTCTTTGAAGAATGAAAATAAGCTGTCAATGGAAATAAGTTGTCAACTATTTTGAAATAAACAATATAAATTACTTAATAACTATGTTAAGCTCACGTGGGGGAAGAATTGGAGGTGTATCCACAAGGACGAAAATCGAAGGTCTCTCTTGCGTGATTGTAGGATCACCAAGATCCATGGTGACAAGCATACCCTCATCAAAACCATACATCTTGCAAAGTGCTTCTCAATTTTTGCAACCAAAATGGGTTACACTCTGAGTATTGTACAACTTTACTTGAAAATCCACACCATGATGGGTACTTAGGATAATTTTTTTGGTTTCCATACTTTCATGGTCTTCAAAACCCATCCTCTCCAAGACATAGCGTCTTGCAAAGCATGGGATAAGCTAGTCGAATTGGAAAACATGAAAAATACACGTTAAAATAGTTGAAGTCGTGCTTAATTACGAAAAAAACTATTGTCGTCGTTGCGTACCGTATGAACATCGAAGGTCTCCTCGAGCTTAATACTGAAGCGCCAATCTTCGTCCAGCTCAATGAACCTGTCACACATACCTCGGTCGTCATGGCACCAGTCGCACTCCCCCGGGCGGTTTTCATTGTCCGAGTACGACATTTCCGGCCTAAGTTCATAATTCAAATATTAAATATATGTACTAAAAAACCTAAATTAGATCATTATTATTAATCACGGGTTGACTATCGGTGATGGTATGTAGCTCCTCCTTTCATTCCCGAGTGCATTATTACAACAAATTGTCTAGCACACGGGAATGAAGGAGAAGTTACCCCCACGACGGCGTGGATGATGGAGGGAGGCTCCTAGCTAGATTTTTGCATGGAGTGCTCTTCAATTTTAGCATTCAAAGTAGGAGTACTTTTCCAATATGAGCATTCAATAAGCAAAACCAAATCGTAAAATAAAGTAGTATTCAAATTAGCATGCATTCAATTATAACCAAAAGTACATCATCTCTTGTGTCCGTACATCGTCAAATACTCCTCGAATACTATCATACATATAGCATCGCTAATTAATACAACTAGAACCGTAGCGCCCGACGGGTATCGTCGCGGGCGGTGGACACCCAAAGATAAGGAACGATCACAGGATCATAGCTCCAGTGAGATCCCTGAAGAACCTGCCAGGTATTGTCGAACCTGCCCTCCAACGCAACCATGTAGCGACGGACGTGCTCGTCCTCCTCGCTGACACGGTGACGTACCACCTCCGCGGTGTCCGGAAGCCTCGGCACCGTCACTGGCCCACGCGACCGCCACCAAACAAGGATCGGGTCAACAACGGGCTGCCTCCTCACCAACCTACGTCCCCCAGAAGGTAGCACCTCCCAATACTAGCCCAGCGGAGCCCAGTCCCGAACATGACCCTGATCAAGCAGGCCTCCACCGCCGAGTCGACGACGACGAGGATGCGGGATAGGCATCGCCGACGTCGATGCGGGAATTACGTGCTTCTATATATAGTTAAATAAAGTAGTTTTATTAATTAAATCAACTATCTAGTTCAACTACTAAGCACTTACTATAAATAAATAAAGTAGCACTTACTATAAATAAATAAAGTAGCACTTACTACAAACTACTTCTATATATATTTAAATAAAGTAGTTTTATTAATTAAATCAGCTATCTAGTTCAACTACTAAGCACTTACTATAAATAAATAAAGTAGTACTTACTAAAAACAAAGTAGCACTTACTAAAAATAAACTAGTATTTTTCTAACTAACTAATATTTTTCTAACTAATTATATTACCAAAAAAATCTAAATAAAATAGTAACTATATTTTTCTAACTAGCTAGTTCAATTATAGTACTTACTAACACAATCTAAATATCACCAAAA
>NC_041389.1:707547920-707548502 GCF_002162155.2 Triticum dicoccoides | reverse complement strand
AAATATCACTAAAAAATGTATTAACAATAATATCACCAAACATACTATGAACAAATTAATAGAAAAAAAATCTATCAACAGAAAAAAATCTAACACAATATGAACAAATTAATTACACCAAAAAAATCTAAATAAAATAGTAATTATATTTTTCTAACTAGCTAGTTCAATTATAGTACTTACTAACACAATCTAAATATCACCAAAAAAACCTATTAACAATAATCTCACCAAACATACTATGAACAAATTAATAGAAAAAAATCTATTAACAGAAAAAAATCTAACACAATATGAACAAATTAATTACACCAAAAAATCTATTAACAAAAAAAATCTAACACAATATGAACAAATTAATTACACAATCTAAATTAACATACTATGAACTACATATCTAAATTACTACACATCTAATCTAACAAAAAAATCTATAAACTACAAAAAAATCTAAAAAAATCTAACAAAAATCATAAAAAGTTGCTCACGTCGAGGTCGACAGCGACGGCGAGGTGCGGCGCGGGGCGGCGACGGCCTCGGGGCGGCGATGGCGGGGTGGCAGGGCGGGGCGGGGCGGCGATG
>NC_041389.1:707547351-707547910 GCF_002162155.2 Triticum dicoccoides | reverse complement strand
ATATGAACAAATTAATTACACCAAAAAAATCTAAATAAAATAGTAATTATATTTTTCTAACTAGCTAGTTCAATTATAGTACTTACTAACACAATCTAAATATCACCAAAAAAATCTGTTAACAATAATACCACCAAATATACTATGAACAAATTAATAGAAAACAAATCTACTAATAGAAAAAAAAATCTAACACAATATGAACAAATTAATTACACCAAAAAAATCTATTAACAGAAAAAAAAATCTAACACAATATGAACAAATCAATTACACAATCTAAATTAACATACTATGAACTATATATCTAAATTACTACACATCTAATCTAACAAAAAAATCTATAAACTACAAAAAAAAATCTAAAAAAATCTAACAAAAATCATAAAAAGTTGCTCACGTCTAGGTCGACGGCGAGGTGCGGCGCGAGGCAGTGACGGCGTCGGGGCGGCAGGGCGGGGCGGGGCGGCAACGGCGTCGGTGTCGGGGCAGGGCGGCGATGGCATCGAGGCGGGGCGGCGACGGCGAGGTGGCGGCAGGCGACGGCGCGCGGCGTCGG
>NC_041389.1:707504841-707546998 GCF_002162155.2 Triticum dicoccoides | reverse complement strand
GCCACCAACCGGTACCAAAGGCCTCTTTTCAGCAGCCCAAAGGGTGGGAAGCAGAGGGCTTTGGTCCCGGTTGGTGGCACCAACCGGGACTAAAGGGTGGGCATTGGTCCCGGTTGGAGCCACGAACCGGGACCAATGGTCGTGTGCTGGCAGGGTGCGGCACGAAAGTTTAGTCCCACCTCGCTAGCTGAGAGGGGCGCGCAGTGGTTTATAAGCCCCACTGCCGCACCCCTCTCGAGCTCCTCTCCACTGCAGGCTTACGGGCCTACTTACTACTTCTTTGCCTGATGGGCCTAATGGGCCTCCTGCGGGCCTGAATCCTGGCCCATGGTGGGTTTCTAGTCGTATTCAGGCCGTGGGGGCCCAGTAGGAGGCACTTTTTTCTTTACTTATTGTTGCTATTTTTACTTTTTTCCCAGATTTTTTGTTTTGTTTTCTGCATTATTTATTTTCTTTTGTTTTTTTGCTTTATTTTTTAATTCTTTTTGCTTTTAGTTTTAGAACAATTTTAAACTTTCTGTTAGTGCCACTAGTTCTCAAATTTGAAAACACTTTTATTGTTTTTTTGTTTTGTTCGTGCTTTATTTATTTTATTTTGTTTCTACTTACAACAAAATACTTATTGTTGCTATTTTTATTTTTTTCCCAGTTTTTTTGTTTTGTTTTCTGCATTATTTATTTTCTTTTGTTTTTTGCTTTATTTTTTAATTCTTTTGCTTTTAGTTTTAGAAAAATTATAAACTTTCTGCATTATTTATTTTCTTTTGTTTTCTGCATTAAAGCATTTCAAATGAACTCTAAAAAAGTTGAAAGTTGAAAGTTGGCATGGTATCACGAGGGTCGAACCATAAGACATTAAAGCATTATGTGCCGGGAGTAAAGAGGGGCATTGGTCCCGTTTGGAGCCACCAACCGGTACCAATGATCCCGTCTAATTATTTATTTATTTTCTGCAGCTGTTTTTTAGTTGATTCTTTCTGCAGCTGTTTTTTTAGTCCCACCTCGCCAAGCGAGAGGCACTCGCAGCTGTTTATAAGCCCTGAGTGCAGAGACGATGAAGAAGAGGCTCAATGCTCACCTGCACATTGGTTCGCTTCAAGCCTTGAGGAATAGGGTAGACTGCACGGAGCTATGTGCAGTGTAGTTTACACTATTCCGAAAGGCTTGAAGCGAATTAACTAGCATTGCGTCTCTTTTTTATTTTTAATGACTTATTACCACACAGAAATAAATAGAAAAAATAAATATAGCAGAAAAGAAAAAAAACTATATAAAAAACTACTCAGAAATAAATAGAAGAAAAAATAGTTGTCATTAACTTTACTAAAATCTTTTTTATTTTTAATGACTTATTACAACTCAGAAATAAATAAAAAAAAATAAATATAGCAGAAAAGAAAAAAAACTATATAAAAAACTACTTAGAAATGAGCATAGATGCGCTTATAGAGAAAAAACTACTCTTGGAGCGTGCCATCGGCGAGATGCACGTTGATGCATACCGTAATTAGATCTTGTGCTTAGTTAAATCTACCATGCATCTAATTAAACAGCAGACAATTTAGAGCTATGATGCCAGATTCTTCTTTGAAGTTTGGAACTTTGACACCAAGTGCTTGCACTATAATTAACAAGACAATCATGATTGTTTCAACTTAGTTAGCTAACCATCATCGAAATCCGCGTCAATGCATATGCTAATCAGATCTGTGCTTATATTACTTAAGTCTACCGTGTTCCATTTTATCTAGCCAACGGGGAGATAACAGTTTTGAGGTTAATTAGTTTGGGTCAAGCAGTGGACAATTTAGAGTGTTGCCAGGTTCTTCAAAGTAAGAGTTCTATAGCTCAAATGGGTTTATGGCTTACCTCAGCTGCTGAGCTAGGAGAGCAAATGGTTTAATGCGTTTTTTTTTCTATAGAAGTACTTTGCTACTTAAGTGTGTTTTATATTCTGTTTCACTTGCAAATTGACAGTTTTAAAGTAAAAAAAAAACAAGATCGATGCTGGTTTGAGGATAAGGTTCGACGATTTAGAGAACATAGACTAAAAATAAATTCCTGCATCAGGTTATAGAAAATATTCAATAATTATTTCTAATCAATATGTTTCAAATATGCTTCAGTTATAAATTTGTTCCCTTTTCCCTTCTTTTTTCCAAGAACTGTACTGTTTGGCATTAAGTAGTAGATACTCCTACTAAGGGACAGATATGTATGATAGGTTAATTTCACTTATTTTTGGGATGAAGATCTCACTTCATGTGTATTAGTCCATGCCCCATGTGTGCTTTATTGTGCAAAATTGTTCCCTTTTGGGTAGATGAAAGTGTAGATTCCACCAAAGGAAGATTTATCAATTTATTTTTGTTACATGTTGCTAAAAGTAAATGAATCGAATATGTTTCTGTTTTGGTTCGGAAAGATTTGATTTTAGGAGGAGAAAGGTCATACAAGGATGAGAATGGGACACCATATTATAGCGATGAGGTGATCTTATTCAGTTTAGTCAGAGGACATACGTACAATTAGTTCCCTAAGGTGACGGTCTTCCATTTGTTGTTGTTGGCTATGTAAAAATAGCATGAACCTGAACCTAACGGTGATTGGATGTCTAAACTGAATTGTTGCATCCCTAGGCATGGAAATATGGATCAGTTTTAGCTCTCATGAATCTGCATACTTCTGGTCTTATATAATGCCAATTTATTTAGATAAGCATGCCAAAAGTGTTGAAACCGAGGTTAGGGTTCAAATTCGTGCGGTTGTGCTTGCTGCTGAACTGATCCTGGATATTCCGTTGCCTATATTATAATCAGCAAGTGGAAGTGAAGTGATAAAGCATAAATACTTGCTAAACCCTTTTTTTTGTTGGGGCGGGGGATGGTTTAGGCACTTCATTGTTGGTGTTGCAGACTTTTGCACTGCTACTAAATGCCCTATATGTTATTCTTTAGTAGGGATGTTGGCGTAGAGATACTGCATAATAAAACAAGAATCCTCATTGATCACATACACTCCCTCCGTTCCTAAATATAAGCCCTTTTAGGGATTTCAATGCAATTATTCCCTTCACCATTATGCACTTTCTATGCAATTTAGCTTCAACAAAAGATTATTTAGTAGGGATTTCAATGCAATTATTCACATACACTCCCTCCGTTTCTTTAGTAGGGATTTCAATGCAATTATTCCCTTCACCAAAAGATGTCAAGATTCATCTCCCCTTCACCATTATGCACTTTCTATGCAATTATTCCATTGATCCATAAGTTTGGCATCCTCTCTTTGAGCATTTAGCTTGCTTTTGCTGCCAATTACAAATTGTTTGCATCTGAACACACTGGCCCATTTCACCAAGGAAATTCCCTTGCTATGCTAAAGTAAACCTGTTATCAATTGCATTTTTTAACAAAACTTATGACTACTTACTATACTTAGTTTCTACCGATTTTCACTGAGAAATGTTGGAGGCTAGGTAGTTGAATTCAAAATCGGTCCTATAAGCCCTATGTAGTTCCCATTGACTTTATAAAGGTAGACGAAGCACGCACGGACCAATAACAACTACATGATGCAGCCGCTCAACGCCCAATCCAATTTTGCTGCATCACAAACCTTTGGAAAGACACTTCATCGTTTAATCCACATTTTTTCGGACTTGGTACATCCGGAAAATGATTGACTCCGGACTTCTTAACAAGGCTATAGGAAGAGGGTTTAGAAATCCTTCTTCGCAAAATCAGGAAATTTTAGGGAGATTGTTTTAAAGGCACCTAGCTATTTCAGTACTCTCTCTAATAGTCAGTTCGGTGTCCTATTGTTCAGCCAATTTTGTGAACCCGCAGAAAAGTAGTACTTGTTTATCGAAACAGAATAATGTTATGATCATCCGGAAGTTCCTTTGGACTTTCCATGATCAATTTAACTTATAAAACCTTTTTTTGTTATGCACTATTCATGTTTTTTTGGAAAACAGAATAATATTATGAGTATCCAAAAGTCCCTTTGGAGTTTCATGATCAAATGAACTTAAAACTTCTTTCATTATGCACACTCAAGTTTTTTTGGTCAGTACATATAAGATCTTGCCGAATAATTTCCCAAAATTTTCACCAAGCAACTGTTTTTTTTCAGGATTGTGGAAATAGGAGCTTAGCTGCTAGGCCATTCTATTGGTGTACCAATTCTGGATTATTCATTATGTTCTCTTTATTGCTAATGACAAACGTCCTTCCAGTATGACAACCTTAAATTTCGTCAATTTTGGTGATTTTTTGGTATTTCGTTGCAGGAGACACCAAATGTAGAGTCGTCATATCTAACTTTTACTTTTGACATGGCTGGGTGTTCGTCTTCTACATATCTGGTTTATGCTCTATTGTCTACTTACCAACAAGAAGATAAGTTGAATGCTTCACCTTGGCAAAGTCGTGCAGCTGTCAACGTTTTGGTTCTTCTAGATCTTAAATTGTCTTGTTACTTGTTATAGGAATTCAATTAATAAATGGAAAGAGTTGGGTATTAGTTCATGAGCAATTCTGCATGAATATGGATAATGGATAGAATGGTTCTGTTGTGATATAATATACTTGTTCAGACAGGGGGCACTTATATATCTTCCAGCAGGTTAATAAATTTTTATGTAGAAGGTCTCTTGTCTGATTTCCAAATTAGATCATTGCAACTAAACTGTTGAACTTGCTTGCCATCTCTTTGTTTACCGCATCAAACCTTGAAGTCATCTTATTCTTATGGCGTTTCTAGGCCATGTTGTACTTCTGAACTATTGAATTACACATGATTCGGTGGCTGATCTTAGTTGACCATGAAAAACTGTAGAGCATGCACATGATTTTCTTACCAGGAACTTTTCCCAACTTGAGTATTGAAACTTGAACCAAGATTTTGTTCATAAATTGGAAATAAGCAGGAATTAACCAATCTTGTTTGTAATTACCACTGCACAAAATAATGTAAAAATCTACATGCAGTCTAACACAATTGCCTGTAAGCAATGGAGCCAAATAAATTCATTTTCCGAGCACCAAGATGCTCATGTCAGCTTCTAAGCCTGATCTATTTTATGCATGTGCACTGCGTGTAACGGGATTTTGTTGTTCTATCATCTGTGCTGCCTGTCTTCTCACTAAACTAAACCTATTGTCAGACAGACACGTTAACAAATACGACAACCAGATTAGTGCGCACAAGCCCGCCTCAAGAGACGTCACCGGGTGACGCCCCAATCACTAGTCCAAAACATTAACGTGTGCATCATGGGCGCTCACTGGCTGCATCCACGTCGGACTAGCTGACGACAAAAAAGAATCAGTCGAAGGAAAAAAAGCGGAGGGTTCTCTCACTCCCGACCCTCATCTCTCGATTCCTCTCCCTCTCCGTCGCCTGCAGCCGCCGCCGCCGCCACCAGCGCCCTCCCCCGCAGCTGGCGCCCCCACCCCTTCTCTCCTTCCCTCACCATCTATCTCCCCACAACCGACGAGCTCCTCCCCTCTTCCTTCGCCCCAGATGGAGTAGCAGGGCCGGATCCTGCCGCCATCCGAGGCTCGCAAGACCGCCGCCGCAGCGCTCCCGCCTCCCTGCGACTTCCTCGCCCACCTCGAGGCCTATCTGGCCCGCCACGACGGCATCGACAAGCTCCTTAAGATCTCACACTACGCTACGCGCCTCGCCCTCGGCCCCTCGCTGCAGGGCCTCTGCCCCGCAGGCCTCCGCGCGCCTCAAGTCCTTCGAGTCCAGCCTCGGCCTCAGACGCAAGGCCTTCCGCCTCAGCAAGTTCGTCCAGACGTCAACGCCCTCCGCGCGCACTCCGGCCCCCTCCCTCTGCCCTTCGTGCTCCTCGCCTACGGCGGCGAGGGCGTCTACTACTTCATCGGGCAGTTCGTCTGGCTCGCGAAAGCTGCCCTCCTCCCGGCGCAGCTCCTCCCCCGCCTTCAGCGCCTCAGCGCCTGGGCCGAGCTGCTGGGTTACGTTGGCTCCAACACCATCAAGCTGGAAGTGGTGATGAAGATGGAGTCTTCAATCAAGATGCGGCTGGCGGAGGGTTGTGGGGAGGAGAACGAGGCGGCGAGGACGATGAGAGGGAAGCTGCTGCTGAAGCGTCTGTCCGTTGTGCAGGACGTGGCGGATGCCTTCATGGTGCTAGGGGACGTGACTAACGGGAAGGGGTTGCTCGGTAGCTCCACGCTGACGGCGTCCGCCGGATTGCTGCTGGCCCTGATCAGCACGCACAAGAACTGGATGGAATTCTTGCTGAAGTCCCAAGGTATGTATAGGTTTCATAGGATGAAATAAAGCTGAAATTTAGGCAAAACATGTATTTCTAAAGGAAAGC
Source organism: Triticum dicoccoides (assembly GCF_002162155.2). Taxonomy (NCBI): domain Eukaryota; kingdom Viridiplantae; phylum Streptophyta; class Magnoliopsida; order Poales; family Poaceae; genus Triticum; species Triticum dicoccoides. Next base: position 707,540,643 of record NC_041389.1, on the reverse strand, counting down.
GTTGCTTCTGTATTCTAGATGCCGATGTTGGTGGTATGGGTGGAATTCTTGCTGGTGCATTTGTTGGTTGGAGAACACTGATGCTGCTCATGATTAATTTCACCATTATCATTATAGATATTTCATTTTGTGAAAAATAAAATAAAAACAGATTCTTCATCGTGGTCGTATTGGGATAAAGGGTTTGCTTTCTTCCCACTGTATTGCTTATGGCTGACTTCAAAGATGAGTGCTTGGCTCCATAGTGCAAAAACAGAAGCACTGAACATGCCTACAAGAGCAGAACAGCTCCATGGCAGATCATTTTGCAGCAATAAGATGCACAATGCATCATGATTTGGTTCTGATGCACTAGGAAGTTGAAACCAGCATCACAATCTTGTGTATAGTTTTCCTGCTGGAGTTTTCACTTAGTGTCAATATCAAAGGAGGTAAATTAATTAACCGTGCTGAATTGGCTAGCACAAACTTATTGATATGATTATGGGCTAATATATTATGAAGTGAGAATGTGCAACCAGAAGCACTGCAGAAGAAAGAATGTTGTAAATTTAAAACATGACATGAACTTGATAATACCAAGAGGTCCAAGATGAAGTACAGTACAGTTAGAAAGATAGAATCAGTGACCTTGATCTTAGTAACCTAAGCTACCAGATTAGCTTATCTGTTCGATTACCACATGCTACAATGTTATATTGGTCCAATTGAATCGAGTATTTAACCAAAAACTACCACAATTCGCGGAAACGTGACAGAAAACTACCACTTTACAATTTTGTCCCGAAAACTACCACTTTTTTATTAATCCGTGACAAAAAACTACCAAGTGTGAAAACTGCTCGCTTTGCCTGGGTTAAACGCGAATCTGACTACCCGACCCCACACATAAATGGGCTAAAAATGCAATCGGGTCCCTAGTTTTTTTTCAAAAAAGCAATCGGGTCCTCCGCCTCCTTCTCCTCCTCGTCGCCGGCCTCCTCCTTCCCCAGCCGTCCGCAGCTTGCTCGCCATCGCTCGCCATCGAACGGGTCCTTCCCCTGCCGCCGTCCCCACCCACAACGACGTTGCGGTAGAGGAAGACGGGGAGCGCGTCGATGAAGGCCTGGGGAAGGAGGCTGGGCATGGGGAAGAAGAGCTATCCTCCTCCCGATCTCGTCCCACTTCTTCTTCTTGGACGGCGGTGCTGTGATCGTCGCCAGCGCCGTTGACGAGGGCGACGAAGAAGATGGCGGCGATGGCGAGGGCGAGGCCGTCGAGCCCAGCCCAGGGGCGCCGACCGAGGGACTTGCTCTTCGCCAGGTCCTGCTCGTAGCGGATGTACTTGACGGCGGCCATGGCAAAGTTGAGCCCCTGGGCGAGCTGGATGCCGCGGACGACGGGGAGCGGCACGAACCAGTAGACGAGCTTCATAAGGCGGGTGACCCCGAGGACGAATACGAACGCCGAGGTGAGGATGCCGGCGGCCATCATCTCGGGGACCCCGAAGGAGGCGTCGGAGAGGGCGACGGCGGCGATGGTCTTCATGGGCTGGACGGGCATGGGGACGCCGTAGAGGAGGCCCGCCGCCCAGTGCCCCTCCACCTTCGCCGCCTGGGTTGGTGGTGCAGGGTTCATCGGAGCAGGAGGGGACGACGCTGGTGGCGCTGGGTTCACTGGTGATGTCGGAGGCGATGTTGGTGGCGTTGGCTGTGCTGGCGACGAGGAGGAGAAGGAGGCGGAGGACCCGATTGCTTTTTTGAAAAAAAACTAGGGACCCGATTGCATTTTTAGCCCGTTTATGTGTGGGGTCGGGCAGTCAGATTCGCGTTTAACCCAGGCAAAGCGAGCAGTTTTCACACTTGGTAGTTTTTGTCACGGATTAATAAAAAAGTGGTAGTTTTCGGGACAAAATCGTGAAGTGGTAGTTTTCTGTCACGTTTCCGCGAATTGTGGTAGTTTTTGGTTAAATACTCAATTGAATCAGCTTAAAAGGAATAATAGGCAAATGCAGTTCATACATATCGGACCAAAATATTGTTTCATTCACAGTTTAATTTTCTTATTTCGTCATCTGTAAACTGCAATGCTCGCTTGCAAAAACAATGAATAAATACATAAATACGCAATGATATGTAGATCATAACTTATTGCAATGGTTTGACTGCAGCTGATTGTTGCTGTGGGGTCAATATTAATTTAACTCGGTGTTTTTGCCGGCCATTGTTTGGATTAGCAGTACATAACCATTGTGAATTACAAAAACTGTTCTGAATTTACTCTTCCACTGACCTGGCTCTGATGGGAGGCCTCTTGACCCTCTGCTACCAGGGGCGAGGTGTGAGTGACGTAGGGAGAAGTAGGTAGTACGGAGCTGCAAGGTACTGTTACTCTGATCACATAGCTGATTACTTATCAGTGTTTATAGTTTATAACGCAATTGTTCCTCCAGTTAAGACTTAAGAGTAAGGAAGCTGGTATCCTTGGTATGTGGTAAGATTTCTTGGTTTGAGTAAGGCGTGACAATAATTTTTATTTCCTTTCATTTCTAGTAGCTAAGTAAGTCCACATGATAATTGTAGGCAGGGAACCCCAGTTAGTTATGTATTCATTTCTTTTGACAAGTTGCTTATAAGTACCAAAGTACGACAATGATCATAGCATAGAATGATTTTATCAGCAATGAAAAAAAACGCCTCTTATGGTTCAAAGCAACAAATTACTATTTTCTTATAATCCGATGTTTTGCATTTACTGTAAGCTCCATAATTTCATGCCTGCTTATTTTTCGAGCAATTCTGTCTCATGATTCATTGCCATATAGGCGTTGTAATTCCTGTTTGAATCAGCCAACCTGCTGCGTAAGTTTTGCAAATCGCTCTTCCAGCGGGCCAACCTGGCATTGTTGGTCCCAAATGCAGAAATGCTTGAGATGCAGCTTTGCTCAAGATAATTCAAGATTAGATGAACTGTTAGAAATAGTTTCAGATTGAGATGAAAGAACCTTACCGCTTTCTTATCCAGTGGATCTTGAGAACAAACTTGTAGTTAGATAGATGACTGTGAAAGCACGTCCTACCCCAGCTCTATGTAAAACGGTCCTGGATGCAAAGTCATTGTTCAGGTGATCTATTTTCAGCCCACTGTTGAGGCTTATATAAAAACATATTGCTGTAAAAGCATATTAGTACCTGCTTATATTTCGACAGCAACGCGGTAGGTATAGGAGAAACAGTTTACTACCTCTGGTGATGGATTACCATATATATAGTCGTCCCTGTGGAAACCTGTCAACCAGCTGCAGAATTTTGGCCATAGGTGGTAGGGTACGCTCTACACGGCCACCGCTGCCGTGCAAACCCCCTCGCCTGCGTCGTTGTCATGTTCTTCATGGGGCGCCGAGGTGCGGATGGAGACTCTGGGCCAGGGCGGCGAGATGCAGAGGAGCCCTAGGTACAGGTGACGGGAGGCGATGGTGGCGGGTTGAGCCACGATGTTGGGACGGCTATGTGAAGAAGATAGAGGTTGGGAAAGGAAGTGCTGGACTAGCTGATGCTATGGGGATGAATTTGAGTGATTAGAGGAGAGAAGTTGAGAGAGATTTAGGAGATATATTAGGCTATGTGAGCCCAAGATGTATGATTCTGAAGAAGGTATGTGATGCTAACACATATACAAAGAAAGAGATATGTTTTTGCTATTTTGATCGATGAGTTGTTCGTGCCGTTATTTTTGCTAGATATGAGAGCCCAAGATGTGTGCTGGTGCTGCTACTATTTTTAGTTGCTCTTCTATTGCTCCTCATATATATATGTATGTCTAATATTGCAGTTTTTGCCTTTGACTTCCGGTTTTTTTCATTCATCTTTCCTTCTACAGTGTGAGTCTGGTTTCATGGAAATGTGCACTCCACAAGTGTGTTTCCGAGGAGACTGGATCGAGCTCACTCAGAGGGTCAGTATTGTTCAGGTTGGCTTCACTATTTTCCCGCTCGACTTGTATGTTGCCTTTTATCTGTATAATGAACCTAGAATATAGTTATGTATTTTGTAATACTTAATTTTTCAAAGTGATGACCAGTACTTCGAATCTTGACGGATACTATATTTATTTGGTCATATATTGCAGCCCAGATTATTAGTTTTTTTGTTCAGATATAGTTTGAACAAGTGAATCTAGAGTTGTTTGTGTTGCAGCAGATACTTCTATTTTTCTATTGACTAAATCTAATGCCCCTTTGTGATCATGCGAAATATTCCTCACTAGAACTTCAGTACAACCCTTCATTTTATTTAAACTTGGCAAGCCAAGTTATTTAATTATCTTAAAGTTGCCTCCTGGGTGATTATTCAGTGCATGTTGGAACAAGCTTTATCATGACCCAACGAGTACTATGAACTAATCTGGCTTCTGTCCATATTTTTTCAGACAATTAGGTCAAACTTTCTATCATTATCATGTTCTTTTGCTTGAAAGCTTTTGATTTGTGAAGCACCAGCCGAAATGTAATCAAGCTCCCCCTTGCATATATTAGATTAACAGACTAAAACATGACCAATTAAATTTGTATTTTTTATTCATATTACAATCACTTCGTGAATCGGTTTTGTCTACTAACATCTTATGATGTTGACGACATGACTCACCCAATCAAACAAGTCAATGTGCATAACCAAGCTGAGATTAAGGATGCAACGAGCCGCCCTAATGTGCATAGACAAGACTGAGGCGCACAAGACCGCCTTAAGAGGCGCGCCCCAACCGCTAGTGTACATCAAACCTGCAGACATTTCATATCCTTGTCCTTGTGTGTCGCCATGTGGATGGCTCGATTGTGTGTCTCCATGTACTAGCAAGTTCTCGCCCAATCGGGATCCCTCTTGACCTTGGACAGAATCGAGCCATCCACATGGTGACACAACAAGGATATGAAATGTTGAAAGTACCCTCGGCGGGCATCTAAAATTTCAGGCGGTGGCAAGGCACCCCACGCGTAGAAACCAGCACCAGTCGACCACACATTCGCAGTCGCTGACTGCCGTGGCCCACCCCGCCTGGGCCCCGCCTGTCATGGAGAGAGGGGAAGGTAGCACGAGTGAAAAACGATGCACACAATTCATTGTAGCAGTGCTCAGGATCGCTCCATCAGGAGATCCGACGGACAGGATGCCTAGTTTCATCGTGTAGCAACGCACACATAGTTAGCTAGTGGTGATAAAATTTGGAAGATAGCGAATTAGAAATCAATCGGCTAGTAGTCATAAAGTTCTATTCTCTTAATGAAACGGAAGAGCTCATGTCAGTTGCTCAGAAAAAATAAATCAGTCGGCTGTCAAATGGATAGCCCATACATGAAAGTGGGTTGCTGTAAAAGAAAATTTACATGCAAATATACGGCGAGGTGGAAGAAAAAGATATTAGCGCGACATATAATTTCCAAGAGTTTTTTTATCGCGTAGTCCCGTACAACAGCCTGAACACAATCTAATCTCACTGAACTCTTTTGTTTTTTGAGGGAAATCTCACTGAACTACTCGTGTGTAGGTGAGCGTCAGCACTGGCAATGCTCCGACGCATTGCCCTGCGAGCTCTGCCTCCAAGGGTCCTCCTCGCTGGCAGACGGAGCAGGGGTCGCGCTCTGGTAGGGAGCGTCGGAGGAGGCCGGCTCGTCGGAAATAACGATCTCCAAACGGGCGGACATTTCTGTGCCCACTGCCGCTGTTGCCGGCGGCGCCGCTGCTAGGTTTGCTTGCCGCAGCGCGTCGTGCTCTGACGAAGACGTCGGGACCTGGAATGGTGGAGCAATGGTCGCGATCGGACAGGTGGCGCCGGAGGAGGCCGACTCGTCGGAAATAACGATCTCCAGCTCCAGACGGGTGGACGTTACGTCCATGTTCTCCGCGCCCGCCGCCGCCGCCGTGGCTGCGTCTGCTTGATGCAGCGCGCTCTGGTCTGACGAAGATGTCGGCGCCTGGAACGGCGGCGGCGCCATGGCGACGGCGTAGTACACGGGCGGCATTGTCCCGGCGGCGGCGCGGTGCTTGGTGGTGGAGCGGCAGATGGGGCAGGTGGGGTGCTGCCTGAGCCAGGTGTCGATGCAGGCGGCGTGGAAGGCGTGGCCGCAGTAGGGCAGCACGCGCACCACGTCCTTGGCCTCGTACTCCTCCAGGCATACCGTGCACCTGCGCTCACTTGCGTCAGTACACCATTATTTTTGGACATACGCCTGCACTGAAGCAGAGTAATGTGCTGAACTCTGAACTGAAGCAGAGTAATGTGCAGTGATTCCTCTGGTAAACAGATAATGTGCTAGTACTCTTCTTAGTTAGAAAGAAACGAGAAGTGGAGCTGTCTTAACTGCGATTCCTCCTGAGCGGGCGGCCGCTGCAAGTCCTCGCCGGCCCCGAACTTGGCCGTCGGGAAGGTGGTCACCACGGACGGCTCCGTCCCACGGACGCCGCGCTCCACCTGCCCAACAACAAGTCGACCTCGCACAATTGTAAATTTGAAATGTGCAGCACGAGGGATGCCGAAGAATCAGCTGGCAAGAAGCTATATATGGGGGGAGAGGAAGGATGCTTAACGTGAATGGCCGGGAAGGAGGCGGCGTCGCTGGCCTGGGCGGCAGCGGCGTGCTCCGCTGCGGCGGCCCTGAGGTGGATGCGCGCGCAGAAGAGCCTGGTGAAGACGAAGAGCACGAAGAAGGCGCTGACGGAGAAGGCCATCACCGTGGTCACCGTGTTCATGCCCATGCCGCTCGGTCCCGCCGGCGAGGTCATTCCTCCTCCTCTGCTCCTGTACGCTGATTCGGCTCTGTTTCCTCCACACGTCTTTCCGGCACAGGAGCAATCCACCTCCGCGCGCGCGCTACAGGGAATTAATCTCTGAAAAAGGCAAGAACCCTAGTATCATCTAATAAAGAGGAAGAGGACATGGAAGAGAGGAAGAAGAAGAAGATGCGTTGCGGATAGAGGCCAAGGGTAGCGACAGGAAGCCCGCCCTGCCCCCTGATGCCCGTCTCGCCCACAGAGATTGTTTAATTACGTGCTAACTAATAATCTATGCTCGCCTGTGGACTAATCCTGGAGAATCTAACCTAGTTGCCCATGCGCTAACTTGTTCTTAGTAATTAACTAGTCAATTATAGAGTAGGCCGGCCGTCGGCCTCATCCGTGGTGGCGCCCGCCCGTCGTCGCGTTATGAGTTTGCAGCGTGAGCGAGCGGGTGAGTGCTTGTCAGTGTGTCCCGTGCGGCCTTTTCCACGGAACCAACGCCGTGGCCAAAACGCCCTGCGGCCTTGTTCGTTCGCGTTGCACTCCGGCCAAACGGCCTCAGTTTCTTAGGAGTACGAAGAAGGATGGTGGTCTACGTGGTGGTAGTCGACGCACCGACCTGCCGGGGAAGCAAGATGTGTGTACTCTTGGAGCAGATAGCACGGCACGGCGAACCGGGGAAGAAAATCTAACGCGGCCTGGTTTTTATAGGAATTATATAAGTGATATGTCATATAATTACTATTGTGGGACTCGTATTCGCATGATGTTATGTAAATGTATGAACAACTTTGCCTCAAATTGTGGGAGGGCCTAATAATTCCGGAAGAAGGGAGTTGTATGCTAGGAGCAACTTTGTCACATTTTAAGGTGATTTTTTTTCATTTACACGGTTACTAAGTCAACCAAAAATATAAATATGATGATCAATATTGGGTAAACTAACAACTTAAGTTTTGTCAGTCAGATTGATGGTCAAAGTTAGACTCAAGATGAGTTAACCATGTATAAAGAGTATGATTATGAGGCGTATAAATTAAGAGTAAGAGCATCAACACGAGTGCAGCGTTTCGGTGCCCAACCTCATCTGCACCCGGTCAATAAAAAAATCAAAATAAATATTATAAAAATTCAAAAAATTCCAATTTTTTTGTGCGGTAGATAATTTGATGTGTGAGGTTCGCTCCAATTTTTAGAGCATTTGGACATCTGAGCAGCTCTCAGCAAAAAAGACAAATCGAGTCAGAACAGTGCGTGAACAGTAAACATTTTTACAGACCCTGGATTTGTCATTTTTGCCGAGAGCTGCTTAGATGTCCAAATGATTTGAAAATTGGAGCGATACTCACGCATCAAAATATCTACCACACAAAAAATGGAATTTTTTTGAATTTTTCTAGTATTTGTTTTGATTTTTTTTCATCGGAGTGGGTGCAGCTAAGCCCGGGCTCAGAAATGGATTACCGCACCAACACAGCGAACAACATTACTACCAGCGGGAGAAAGTAGTCACTAGAAAACAAACCAATAGTACTAAGCCACACATATGTTCGTACAAATAACATTTTGCATATTCCCTTTGTTTTTCTACTTCACATATTAGTTTTGTCATAAATCAAACTTTATAAAGTTAGTCAAGTTTATAGAAAATAATATGAGTATTTACAATAAAATTATATTTATATATATATATAATGTGAAAATATATTCAGTAACAAATCTTAAGGTATTTATTTGATACTGAAGGTATTAATAATTTTTTCTATAGACTTGATCAAAGTTTATAAAGTTTGACTTAAGACAAAGCTAATATGCAAATTAAATAAAAACAGAGGGAGTATGCAAGAACACATTTTTTATTGATGTTACCGCGATCTGACTCGAAAATGTAAAGACACACCAACACCAAGTGTGTTTCAGGAACAAAGAGTACTTTTTCAATTGTTAGAAAAATCTAAAAAGAATATCCTAGTTCCTCTTCTGCTTGTAAAATTTAATGCAAAAATATGTTGTTTGCCTGCGTCTGCAGTTCTAATATTTTTGCTATTTTAGTGTCGCAATTTATCTTTCATTCGGGCTGTAAACATTTGTTTTGTTTATGTAAATTTACAAGCATGTGGTGAACATGAATGGTTATATGTGAATTTTTTCTTTGAGGTATCTTAACAAATGTACTATTCATCTACTACATGGTCCAAGAGCCATTTTTCTCGGTCCTCTATTATCTTTTCGCTTTTGTGAAGCTCCAAAAGTTACAAATGAGAGGGTTTTTTTTGGAATATAAGACGTTTTGGTGGGGATGTAGAGAAGAGATGCCTGAGGGAGTTAGTGATGCATAAAAAAGTAGATCTCCTAGGATCATAGAAAACTATGAGGCAGAACTTACTAGAACCGACTTGCAAATATTTGTATCTTTAGTTGCCATCATACCCCATCTAGGGGCAGGGGCGGCGCCAGGGGTCTTCTTGGGTATTCGGTTGAATACCCAAGATTTTGACAAACCATTGAAATTTTATATAAAACAAGCGATTTTTTTTTGTAAAATAGTGATGATTTTGGCAAAATGAATACCCTCCTCCAAAATGAATACCCACCCTCTAGAACCTGGCGCCGCCACTGTCTAGGGGTAAATCCATGTCGCATGGGGGAAGGGGGGGGGTATCATTAGGGGTTAACTATACAGTCCTTGATGTGATATTCAAGAAGATGAGGATTACTACATCAAGATGGGGATCTGATGTTGGTTAATGGAGAGGCCCGGACTGAAAGGAAAGCTAACTTCCTTACTGAGCTATCGAGATTTTTATAGGATAGCGTTAATCCTATTTATATAGGGGGTATATTAATATAATTAGGAAAACTTTGGAGAAAAATAGACTATGCACCCTGGACATAGAAGTTTTATTTACAACGCTATCCTGTAACAAGTAGGGCTAAGAGAAATTACTGTGAATAGTAGACGGATTACTTGAGGGACAATTTGCAAAATCTTACTTTTGGAAAAACGAGATAGGGTCTTATGTTGAGAATTATCCCTTGACAATGGTTAATGTTACGAACTTATGATTAGAGAGAATTCTAATCATACCCCGTTGTTTCTAGATACCGGGGATGTCCCAAAAACTAATCTACTTTTTAGGTTAGTTCTCGAGAGAAGCTATCCAGAAAATTGTTATGAGATTTGGCTGGAACCAACTATGCAAGGATCCAAGATAGATAAATGGTAGAGAAAACTGAGAAAGCTCATGGCAAAATTAAAGATGGAATCAAAATATGAATTTTTGGTATAGAGATTTTAAAAGATGTATACACTGTGAGGTTTATTGACTAACTGCTGAAATAAGACAAGGTAGAAAGATCTGAGAGCACAGTTACATAGACTTATGAAACAAGAAGAATTGAAATGGAAACAAAAGGCTAAAGCACCATGTTGTGTTTATTCAATAATTGCTTATGGTTGTAGATGTATCTTGTTATCATCATTTGCATTATGTCATCAAATATACATGGTGTATTGCATCTGCATTTGTACTATATTAAAAAAATATACATGGTGTACTAAGACTTTATTTTCTAATTTAAATTATTTTCAATGTTTATACTTTTATAATAATTTTCGTGATATGCGATATATATCAGTGAAAGTGTTTATGTTATTGTGTTATATTTGTTAGGTCCCTTGTATCTCATTTGCACTAGGCCGTCCATAATGCTAGGGTCGGCCCTATGTTCATGGCACAATAGAATTCACTGCCCATGTTCATATGGTCGTGTAAAATGTGTCAACAAATAAACGATGCATGGTTCCATCTCTATCTATTCTAATATGTCAAATAGCACCGACCGACAGATCTTGACACAAGAAACAATCAATAGTAGAACCCAAAGACAAGAACACTAGAGTGAATAAAACAGAGATAAACCCAAACACAACAACAACCTACACAAATCCCCGGGGGGCGCGTTGCGGGTCCAGCTATTCTTCCTCAAGACTCAACAATTTTGTCCTCAACTCTAGCGGTGTCAGTTGTCCATGTGACTAACTTCTAAAGAAATTCCATCACCTAAGTACAAGTCAAAGCATGAGTGGCCCTCCAATGAAAACAACCAACAAGATTACATATGTGTAAGCATGACACAAAATACATTACCTCAAAAGGGTCTTTCATCGAGTAACTGGCTTCAGTGGGCTTGGGCACCGTCCAGACCGCCTTGATGAGAATGCCAAATCCATAGCCCTTCTCGCAGAGCATCTGATTGTAGGAGAAATTGTTAGTATTAGCCCTTCCCACGGAGCTTTCCATATTGAGATCCGGAAGCAGATACCGAAATAGATGATCCACCGCATCCCCTTTGTCAAACTTCACCTTTGGACGAACCTCTCAAACCTATATAATTACACACACAACTAACCTATAAAAGGGCCTTAAAGGTGCGGCGGCCTAGGGCCCATCTTAAATAAGGCCCCACTACATTTGCATACCTAAATAAATTACAAAAATATATGTTTTGCAAAATATAGTGCCAACACTATGGGATGGAGAGGGGGCAATTGCCCCCCCCCCCCCGCATTTCACTGTGTTGTATTTATTCAATAATTGTTTAAAGTTGAGTAGATTTATCTTATTATCATCACATAATCAAATATACATGGTATATTAAAACCTTATTTGCTAATTAAAAATACTTTTCAATGTTTATATTTTACAGCGAGTTACATGACATGCGATATATATCAATGAAAGTATGCATGCTGCTAGTATGTTATAGTTGTTAGGTCCATTGTACCTCGTTCTCACTAGGGCCTTCATAATGCTAGGGTCAACCTTGATAAATAGTTACAACTCACTATCTATTTTTCCTAGCCATACAACCATGCCACATCAGCAAGCCATGCATGTAAGTTATACGCTATATTTTTGTATCCCCTCCGTTTCTTTTTAGTCCGCATATAAATTTTGGTCAAAGTCATTGTGTGTAAAGTTTGACCAAATGTATAAGAAAAAAATATCAACAATCAAAGTCTAAAATCAACATTTTTAGATGCATCATGAAATGAATTTTCATAGCATATAGCTTTAGTATTGTAGATGTTAAAAATTTTGGTACAAATTTGGTCACATATAAATCTTATATGCATAGTAAAAATAAACGGATTGAGTATATCCATGCAACGCTGTCATGCCACGTTAACTTGGTTGCACCAAGTTTTGTGCTTGGTCACAAGTTTACGTATTCGATGCTTGAAGCATACCTATATAGTTCATCTTTCACTGTTTTATATGAATGGCACTGTTTTAGTTGCAACATATTTTTTCTCTCTCCTTCATGCATGCTTTTGTTATATGCTTCAATTTTTTAACGTTTTTAAAGTGTATATCAAGAAGTACTCTTAGGTTGTACTTTCAACAGTTATAATTTTCACATAGCACCTAATAGCGGGACGAGGCGTTTCAGCTGTCGGATGCATTTGCACCCGTGGGTGAATAGTAAATTTAAAAAAATAGAGAAAAATCCGAAAAATCTAAATAATTTGGCACGGAAGATGTTTGAGTGTGTGATGTCTGTGCCAAATTTTATCATGGTTGGACATTTGAGTAGCTCTTAGTAAGAAAGATAATTTTAGGGTGTGTGAGGAAGTTTACAGTTCGTGCACTGTTCGGACTGATTTTGTCTTTTTTCCACAAGCTGCTCAGATGTCCGAACACATTGAAATTTTACCTGGACATCAAGCATTTGAACAACTTTCATGAAAAAAACAGATTTTTTATTTCTTGTGCTATTTTTTTGAGGTAACTATTCATTAGGTGCAAATGAGTCGGGACTCAGAATTGAATATTCGTTAATAATGCATTTACTTTAACAAGATTACCGCGTGCCCTGGAGTATTATCTCTCTCCGTCCCATAATATAATACACCAATATTTTTAACACAAACGTTCTTACATTATGGAACTTTGAGAAGTAGTCCAAATTGGGTGAGCATTTGTGTGCAAAACCACTCCACCAGAGGGGCTGAAACGCAATTAAGGCAGCCATTTATGCTTACGCACACGCGACCCTGGTGATCCTATGCGGCCTCGTGTTCTCCTCTTCTCTCTCTTTCCTCTGATTTCTTCGCCTCATCCTTCTCAAGTCCTCGCCTCCTCCTCGTCCTCTCCTCCCCTGCATTGACCCGACCCGACCTGACTCGCTCGCTTCGCTTCCAAGTTCCAATGGTGACGCAACTGCTTACCACTAGAAGGGTTGTGCGCGCTTTACTGCGCCGTTTGTGTTGTTAGGATTCTTAAAAATCTAATCACCCTGTTTCATATTATAAGATGTATTACTTTTTTGAAAAGTCAAACCTTTTAAATTTGATACAAATTTGTGGAGATACACACACACACATGTATGTATGTATGTATGTATGTATGTATGTATGTATGTATATATCAAAATTAATAATATCAAATCAACATTTTTAGATTCATCATGAAATGAATTTACATACTTTTTTGTTTAATATTGTGGATGTTGATATTTTTGCTCTGAACTTGGTCAAAGTTAAAGAAATTTGACTTTCTACAAAACTAATACCCTTTATATTTTATAACTGATGGAGTATTAGTTAGGCGGGTGGGGGAGATGACAGAGTGTGTTTTATTTTATTTACAATGCATTGATTTGATAGGTCTTTCGTGGTGTGATTCCGTGTTATGCGCTAACCAACCTATATTTATGTGGGAAAATTTATGTGTCGGTGGCTGCATGTACTATATTGATGCTACAATATCATATGGTGATGTTTCTTCTTTCCAGGTGGTGGGAGGATGCGTGGGATTGATATGTTTTTATAGGTTGGTTGCAGCTGATTGATTTTAAAATTATTGGCCCAGTCAAAATCTTAAACCAAATCAAAATTGAATACCTCAATTGAATGAAAGAGATACAACATTTGGAAACATAGTGAACTAAAAGAATTCAATGGGAGAGGTTGAGAATTGTTGATCCAGTCAAAATCGGATGACCAATCTAAATTGAATACCTCAATTAATAGTGTGCGTAGGAAACATAGTGTATAGTATAAAAGAATTGAATGATGGAGCTTTGAGAAATTGTTTACCCAGTCAAAATCGGATGACCCAATTCTCATTTGAGACCTCAATTGAATGTGGGCTCTTTAAAACTAGGAGCTTAGTGTTATAGAGGATTAGTTCATTATTATAATTAAATGATAATCTCTGTTTTGTCTTAATATGATACACTAGGTTGTTGATCTGCACTAATTCTAGTTCTCTCAGCATGCAGCTTTATGTCAATTAAACATGCCATCATTTTTTTGGAAACACATAAACCTTGCGGATTTTTCCATTGATACAAGAAATAATAAGGAGTACAAAAAAGAATACAATACATGACACGAACGCAAGAAGACATGAGTATGATGCCCGGAGTAAAGAGAGACAAGGATGCTCGACCCGAACATAGGATACAACACAGCTAAATCCACTAGCCCAGACTCCAGCCATGGAAGGCGAGGAGACCAGACTCGGGATACCCAAACTGTGTCACAACCATCACGAGGCACCTCTATCGTGCTGTCGCGCCTCCAAACCCGACTACATAAACATACCCCCGTCAAGAACACCTAGAAATCAACAAATGGGTTGCACGACCTGACCAGGTTGGACGTGGGAGTAGTGAGGGAAGCACCGACGACATCGTTCATTGCCCCTGGATGCCCACACCTAGGGAGGTAGGACGAACCAATACGGGTGTCTAACATCTAGAAATCCAACACTAGGGACGCCCGCGAGAGAACAAGACATTTCAAATTCCATGATTCCAAAATCTTGTGTTACAAAACTATGAAATAACTTTCCGTGGTATGGATGATGGTAATGCATCATCTAGCTAGCCCAATCTATGAAGTACTGCCACTTGGTAAAAACACATGTATGTCGTGAGAGAAAGTAATAATCTAAAAACATTTCTAGATTTCTACACATGATGCTTCCTTGTAAAGTGTGCCATTGTGTTTTTTACAATAAGAGGACTTTACTCCTCAAATGATGGTCATATCCTTTACAATGAGGTGAGAAATAAGGACAGGGTTTGAAGATTCTGAGAAACTTGAAATCTAGTGCTAAAAGAGTTTTTTTTTGCTTAGCCATCCATAACTTTGTATGCCCTTGTGCATATGCAAAAATTGTGCTTGTTATGCCAATTATGTTCTTTAGGGTATATACATCCAATCAATTTATGTTGAAATTTCCACATCATGAACAAGATTATTGATGTTTTGTTGCTACCCGGTTAGTTGATACCAGTGCCTTGTTTTTCGTTGTTAAAAATGTATGCACATACAAAAACATCTATGGTGATGCATTCGAAGTGTTGGATTTTTTTCTGCTAATAATGTTGAAACATTTCCATGCACACACATAGTAAAGAAAGTAAAATATAAAAGAAATGTGAGATGTATCCAAAATTGAAGACCCTATACAAAAGTGCTAGTGCCTAATGTGGCGGCACCCGACATAGAGAGGTTGAATCCAAGGGCCGATAAGTCAGGTGCGCTAATTATGTCAAAGCATAAACTAGAGAGGTCCCATATGGCGCGTCTAGCACCCATTCCCAAATTGGCGCTCGTGTGCCACCATAGTGGGCCGTCTACCAATAGCGCACTTGCGCGCAGGCACTCGTGAAGGAAATATGCCCTAGAGGCAATAATAAAGTTGTTATTTTATATTTCCTTATTCATGATAAAGGTTTATTATTCATACTAGAATTGTATTGATCGGAAACTTAAATACATGTGTGAATACATAAACAAATACCGTGTCCCTAGTGAGCCTATACTAGACTAGCTCGTTGATCAAAGATGGTTAAGGTTTCCTAACCATAGACATGAGTTGTCATTTGATAACGGGACACATCATTAGGAGAATGATGTGATTGACAAGACCCATCCGTTAGTTAGCATAATGATCATTCAGTTTTATTGTTATTGCTTTCTTCATGGCAAATACATATTCTTTCGACTATGAGATTATGCAACTCGCGAATATCGGAGGAATACCTTGTGTGCTATCGGTGATCATAAAGATGATATACAGGTATCTCTAAAGGTGTTTGTTGAGTTGGCATAGATCAAGATTAGGATTTTTCACTTCGAGTATCGGAGAGGTATCTTTGGGCCCTCTCGGCAATACACATCATAAGCTTGCAAGAAAATGACTAAGGAGTTGGTCACGAGGTGATGTATTACGGAACGAGTAAAGAGACTTGCCAGTAACGAGATTGAACTAGATATAGAGATACCGACGATCGAATCTCGGGCAAGTAACACACCGATGGACAAAGGAAATTACATATGTTGTCATAATGGTTTGACCGATAAAGATCTTCGTAGAATATGTAGGAGCCAATATGGGCATCTAGGTTCCGCTATTGGTTATTGACGGAGAGGTGTCTTGGTCATGTCTACATAGTTCTCGAACCCGTATGGTTCGCACGCTTAACGTTCGTTGACGATATAATATTATATGAGTTATATGATTTGGTGACCGATGTTCTTCCGAGTCCAGGATGAGATCACGGACATGACGAGGAGTCTTGAAATGGTCGAGAGGTAAAGATTGATATATAGGACGATGGTATTCAGACATCGGAAGTGTTTCGGAAGGTACCGAGTACTTATCGGGTCACCGGAAAGGAGTTCCGAGCACCCCCGGCAAAGATATGGGCCTTATGGGCCAAGAGAGGAAACGCACCAGCCACAAGGGGCTGGTGCGCCCCCTATAGCATGCCGGCCTAAGGACGAGAAAGAAAGGGGGAAGGGAAAGGAAAGTGTGGATTAGGATTCCCACTTCCTTCCCTCCCCGCCTCTTTCCTTCCCCCTCGGTTATATATGGCGGGGGGCGCGGCTTGGGAGGGACTCCAAGTAGGATCCCTCCTACGTGGGCACCTCCTATGGCTGCTCCTCCCTCCCTTCCACCTATATATATGTGGGAGGGGGCGCCTAGCACACCCCAGATTAATTGTTAGCCGTGTGCGGCGCCCCCCCCCCTCCACCGTTTACACCCCCGGTCATATTTTTATAGTGCTTAGGTGAAGCCCTGCGGAGATCACTTCACCATCACCATCACCACGTCATCGTGCTGACGGAACTCATTTACTACCTCGACGTCTTGCTGGATCAAGAAGGCCAGGGACGTCACCGAGTTGAACGTGTGCAGAACGCGGAGGTGTCGTGCGTTCGGTAGTTGATCGGTTGAAGCGCGAAGAAGTTCGACTATATCAACCGCGTTGTGAAACGCTTCCGCTTACGGTCTACGAGGGTATGTAGGCACACTCTACCCCTCGTTGCTATGCATCTCCACGGATAGATCATTGTGTGTGCGTAGAAATTTTTTTGTTTTCCATGCAATGATTCCCAACAACTCGCCCCTTGACAGATGGCACGTTGGACAATCGCCATTGCCATCGGTTGCTGAACTCTGGCCATTGACAATTGACCATAGGGAATCGTTGACTTTTGCAACAACATGAATATAAAAAAATCATAAATTTCAACATAGTTCATAATTTTTTCATTTTTTTCTCAAATTTTAAAAAGTTCATAAAATTAGAAAAAAAACGCCAATTTGGAAAACATCCGCAAATCTTGAAAAGGGTTCATTAAATTTAAAACAATGAGAATTTGAAAAAAGTTCTTAGATTTTGAAATGTTTCATGAACTTTGGAAAATATCACGCATTTGGAAAGGTTAATGGATTTGAAAATGTTCAAAGGAAGGGAAAAAGTTTGAGAATTTGAAAATTGTGCATATTTTCAAAAACTCACCAGATTGAAAACTCTCATGAAATTCTAAAAAATTAACACAAAAAGAAAAAATAGAAACAAAGAAAGAAATAAAAATTAAAATAAAATCAAATAATAAAAAAAGAAAAGATAGAACAAAACAAAAAAAAACAGAAAAAACGCGTGCCCAGAAAACTGGAGGGAACCTTCTAGAATGTTCCCAAAATAATCTGGGGAAGAGATAATGTGCCGGCAGACCATTTAAGACTTAGCGATAGAGGGGGGCGGGTGCGGGTCCCGCCTATTTCTCGTTTATAGTGAGCCAGATGGCTATCTTGACAGAATATCCTATTTGCCGCTCGCTGCGGCAAGTTGTCGAGCGGACGCACAGGGAGATTGAACGAGGGTTCGTGCGTGGGCCGGCCCGTAAAATGTTTCGACAATTCCGGTTTTAGGAACCTTCTCGCTTGTTCCCAGCAGGTTTTTTCCGGTTTTGGGAAATTTCTAGGAGCTTCCTAACACTTTTTTTTCTGTTTCTTTTTCGTTTTTCATTTCCCTTTTTCCTGTTTATTTTTTCTTCTCTATCTTTTCCTTTTCTACCTTTTCAATATTTCTTTTTCATCTTTTTTCTTTCTGTTTCTTTTCTTAATTTATCGTCTTCTTCAATTTTTCATTTTTTATAAAAGGTTCTTGTTTCAAAAACTGTTGACCAATTCCGAAACTATTCTCGTTTCCAAATTATTGTTCAGAGTTTCAAAAAATGTCGCCTTTAACAAAAATTTGTTCACATATTCAATAATGTTCGTCATTTTAAAAAAAGTGTTCAATTTATCAAGAAATGTTCGAGCTTTTTTTCTTCTTCTCAAAGTTGAAAACTGTTTGCTTTGAAAAAACATATTTCAAAAATAATGTTCGCGTTCAAAATTTGACAAAATGCTCGGATCAAAATTTGACAAAATGCCCGCATGCCATAGTAAACCAAGAAGATCATCAATCGCATTGGCTAGGCTCGCGCATAAGCAACAGGAGGTCCCTGGTTCGATCCCTCCCTCGATCAAACTATTTGGGGACTTTTCACTGTGTTACGCTAATGAGCCGGCCCTGCTGGAGTCGCGCATGTGCGTCCGCTCGCCAATTCGCCGCAACGAGCGGCGCATAGGAACTGGAGCTCCTATACGCCGCATTTTCCGGCGAATAGCTCACGCGACGCACAGGAGGCGCGCGACTGGGCCGGCCCATTCGCTGTCTCGCGCGGAATGTAAAATTCGCAAAAAAAGAGATCAGGCTACCGATTGGAATCGGACCCGCGACCTGCTACATACGCGCGCGATGGGCTAGCCACCAGCTTAGGCGAGTTATTCAGCAAGATTAGCAGCACCACGCTTAAAGAAACTGCCAGTAACGGCGAAAAATAAAAACCAGTTCACCAAATTCAAAAAAAATAAAACTTGCGGGAAAGAGATCGTACCCAAGTCCTCCCGCCAGAGAAGCGAGTACGGAACCACTATAGTAAGTGAGGTTTAGTATGTCCAATGGCAGCCTGGAGTATATGAACCGCAAACATTATTAGGGAACTCGAAATTTCAAGCGTAATTTTTGAATGGATTTTTTTAGAAACGCAAACATTATTAGGGAACTCGAAATTTTTACAAATAAATAGCAACGAAAAATTTAATACAGGATTTTTTTCGAAATTAAGAACTACTTTTCATAAATGCAAAACATGTTTTTAGAAACAATAAAAACATTGAAAAACAGAAAAAAATCAATTTTTTTACAAAACTCAATCATTTCTTGACTCCACGAATTAATTTTGAAAGCCGTACATTTTTTAGATTTTGAACAAAATTTGAGAATTATAGCACTTTTACAATATGTGAACAATTTTGGAAAACAAGAACATTTTTTAAAATTCCCACTTTTTTTTTGAGTTTGTGAACAAAAATTAAATAATGTAGATTTTTTTTCAATTTGTGAACAATTTTTGAAAACAAAATATTTTTTGAATTTGCAAAAAACTTTGCAAAATGGAATGAATTTTGGAAGTCCCATAACATTTTTGGGTTTGTGAAAAAAATGAGGAAACATGATTTTTTTTAAATTCCCAAACATTTTTAATTTACGAACAGAATTTAAACAGGTGAATAATTTTTGAATTTGTTAAAAAAATATGGAAACATGAACATATTTTAAATAACCATGAATTTTTGAACAAAATTTAGGTGACCAATTTATGAATTTAGGAAAGTTTTTGAAAAACTGTAGAATTTTTAGAACATGCGAACAATTTTGAAAAAATTGGAACATTTTTCAAATTTCCCTTTTTTTAATTTGGGAACAAAATCTAAACTGCATACTTGTTTTGAATTTGTGAACAAATTTTGAAATCCAAACTTTTTTTAATATTTGAAGAAATTTTGAAAACAATATATATATTTGGAATTCCCAAAATGGAAAGAATTATTAATATTCCAGAGCCTTTTTCAATTTGTCATTTTTCTTAACTAGGAACATTTTGTTTTGAAATTCCCAAACATATTTGAATTTTTGAACAAAATTTAAGCAAAATTGTTAAAAATGGGAACTTTTGTGAAAACAATTGTTTTGGTTTGTGCACAAAATTTAAAAAGGTGAACAATTTCTGAATGTCCGAACATTTTCTGGAACGAAGCAAACAAATTTTGAAATTTTGTTTTCGTTTGGAATTTATGAACAAAATTTGAAAACTGGAACATTTTCCATAAATTGAACAATGTTTTAAAATGCGAACATTTTCTGAAAAAGAAAATTTGAGAAAGAGAATGAAAGGAAAGAAAAAGAAAAGAAAAAAAGTAAAAAATGTAAAGTAAACAAAGAGAAAAAGGAATAAAGGTGAGAAAAGGAAAAGAGGAAACAGAAAAAAAATGGAAAGAGAAGCAGACTAGAAAATAAAATCCGGTTTAGGAACCTTCTAGAAGTTTCCCAAAACCGTAAAGAAACCCGGCTAGGAACTTCGAGAAGGTTCCCAAAACCGGGAACGCAGAAACCACTTAAACGGGCCGGGCCAAATCCGAACGATCCCTCGATTGCCTATGCGAAACAGCGACATCTTGCCACAGCGAGCGGCGAATAGGGAATTCGCATAGGAACTCCCTATCTTGACTGCATGCACATTACTGGGAGTCGATTTGGGCCGGCTCAGTGGAGACATAGGTTGACTTGATGACAAACATGTTAACTTCATACTAACGTCACACTAATGTTTCTTTTTTACCTTATTTTATTTTAATTTATATTTTAAATGAGTATATTTCATAAACATAAATTTAGTTAAGAAAATTTGAAAACCTTAAATCTGAAAAAATGTTACCACAGTATATAAATGTTAGCGCAACTTCAAAAAATATTGATAGCATTAATCAAACTGTTCGTCACAATGAAAAATGCTTCTGTTTTCAAAGAAATGTATGTGATATTTTTTTAAAAGACAAATACAATGCACAAAAGATGGTTTGTGCAGTAAAAAAATGTTTCACCGTTCAAGACAATGTATGTGATATTTTAAAGAAATGCTCCCGCATTTCAAAATGAGTTGGTGTTTATACAATGCAAAACATGTTTGAGTAGGATTAGAAAAATATTAAATGTCATTAAAAAATGATTCAACGTGTATTTGAAAAATGTTGACCTGAAGCTCAAAAAACAGTTCAAAACATATATTAAAAGACAAATGTACATCGTCTTTTCAAAAATGTTTAATGTGTATGTATTTGAAAAAATTATACATGTGTCAAAAAATAAAACCAATAAAAACCAACAGAGAAAGAAACAAAACCGAGAAAAACCAACATATAACAAAGGAAAAACCCAAAGAAAACCGATGAAAGGGAAAGAAAATCAAAGTATAATAAGAAAAATGACAACATAAGAAAACAGGTGGAGAAATAAAAACCAAAGAGAAAATAAAATAAAAAGGTAACTAAGAGAGAACTTAACCCCAAAGAGTGAAAACCGGACAGAGAAAAACCACACAGAAAAAATGACCCAAACCGTAAAAAACAAGACAAAAAAGACTAAGCGCAGATTAAAAAAAAACATGATCTGCTACAGTGCTGGGCAAGCCCGGTTGCGTCGCGCTTCACGCGAGGGGAGTTACCATCTCGCTATAAGCGAGATATAGCTCCCGTGGGTGTGCGCCGTAAGCGACAAATAGGATGTTTCCACAAACCACGCCTTAAAATGGCTTGCTCATGTATCTATTTAAATTCAATCAATTTTTCTATGTGTTTGTTTGCTGGATTTTTCGTTGGTCTTATTATTTGTTTTCTCTCTATAAGCTTTTGTCGGTTTTCTTCTCATATTTACAATCAATTTTGCTTTTCCTTTATTTCTTTTTCTCACATTTATGTTTTCTTTTTTCTTTATATTTCTGTTTTTTCTTTGTTTTAGTTGTTTTTTATTTCTGTTTTTTAGTACTTTCCTTCTATTTGCTGGCTCTTTTGCTTTTCCTCCAGGGTTTTGTTCGTTCCTATTTTTAATTTCACCTTTATATAACCTATTGTGTACAATAAACATTCTCCCAATGTTAGGTAATCTTGTCAAAATTGGTTAGTTAGTGTCGCCTAAGTAATAGTTGTCCGGCTGGGATTACTATTTGGCCGTATGTACATGTGTTAGAGTTGGCTTCCATATCATGGTGCTAGCTGATTCCATGTACGTATTGGTTAGTACCGAAGTAGTAGTCCTTGCCGTGCGTCAAGGTGAGTCCGGTTTGGACTCAAGAGCAAGTATGTGGAGGTTTAGCTAGGATTATAGTAGTAGTCAGAGTCGGTTTGTACCGGCCAGTCGTGCAGGTTCACGCATATAAATATGCGGGTATAGGGGTCATGTAATATGAGATTGTACCGTGGCAAGAAAAGAAGAAAATAAAAAGAGGAATTTTTAGGATACGAGACGTACCCTTGGCTAAAAGTTTTTGAGCGTGCATGTTCATCGTGAGTTGATGTGATCGATCCTGTGGGCAAAATTCCAACACCCAATAATGGGAACACCTTTTAGATAGACATTGAACATTAAAAATAAGTTGTAAATTTTTAAATGCATAGCGAAAATTTGTTGAAATACATGCTTAATTTTTAAGGGCAATGTTTTTTCAAATACATGGTTAACATTTTAAAACATATGTTGTTGTTTTATGTTTAATAATATCTGTCATAAAGATCCATCATCCTATTTTTGGAGGAAAACCCGACGAACCCGCTAAGGGAGCACACCATACATTGTCAAAGTGGGTCGGACCAATACACTTGACCATGTGCTTAGTGAAAGTGCGTTATATCGACTAGAGGGGGGGTGTGAATAGGCGATTTTTATGAATTCTTCACTGAGGAATTTGCTGGTGAGGAAATTCCTTAGCGAAGAACTATTTGCAGCGGAATAAGTACTCAGAAGTATGCATAACAGAATACAGGCATGGTCATCATGATGAAATGAAGACAAACACAGAGTACAGAAAGCGTAATCACATGATAACACAAGATGAAGACAAACAGACTGAAGAAATTGAACTAAGAAAATTGAGAAAGTCTTCCGTCAAAGTCTTCAAACACAGATATGAACAATCACTCAACACAGTAATGAGGAAATGAAAGAGTTGAGGAAATAGAACCAGGAAGGTTGGTGAAGACAATGATTTGGTAGACCAGTTCCAACTGCTGTCTCAGTTGTACATTTGGTTGGAGCGGCTGAGTATTTAAACTCGAGGACACACAGTCCCGGACACCCAGTCGCTGAGCACACAACTCAGGACACCAAGCCCTCACCGTATTCTCCTTGAACTAAGGTCACACAGACCTCGTCCAATCGCTCGTGGTAAGTCTTCAGGCGACTTCCAAACCTTCACAGACTCGGTCACTCGGCGATCCACAATTCCTCTTGGATGCTCTAGACCATGACGCCTAACCATCTGAAAGAAGCACAGTCTTCAAAGGTAACAAGCGTCGGATCCACGCAAGATCAATCTCTTCAGTGATGCTCAATCACTTTGGGTTTGTAGGTGTTGGGTTTGGGGTTTTTGGGTTTTTCCTCACTCGATGATTTTCGCTCAAAGTCCTCGGAGGATGGGTTGCTCTCAAATGACAAGTGTCAAGTTCTCTCGGAGCAGCCAACCAGCTAGTGGTTGAAGGAGGGCGGCTATTTATAGCCTAGGGAGCAGCCCGACATGATAAGACATAAATGCCCTTCAATGATATGACCGTTAGGTGGATAAGATATTTTGGGGACAGCTGGCGCATAGCACAGCAGCGGTCGGAAATTTGACTCTCAACTTCCTCAGGGCTATCATGTTCCTCACTGTGTAGGCAATCTGCACTGGCGAATTCCTAACTCCTCAGTCAGAACAAATTCCTCAGCGACCAGAAGAACTTCGTCTCTGTCACTGAAGAAATTGACTGAACTGTATGAGATTTCCAATGGCTTCACTCGAAGGGATTGGTAGGTGTAGGATTTTGAGTTGAGCATCACATGGAAATTTTTCCGTATTATTTTCTCGACCCCCTTTAACAGTACGGTGTTTCCTATGACTCAAGAAAGAGAAAATGAAACTACGAAAACAAAAGTCTTCATGCTTCATGTTCATCAAATGAATACCAAGTCTTCAAGGTCACACCAATTTCTTCACTTTCAAAGTCTTCAGAAAGTCTTCAGAATACCAAAGTCTTCAGTCGAAGAATTTCATTCTTAAGGGTCGACTTTCTCTGTAAATATCAAACTCCTCATAGACTTATAGACCTGTGTACACTCATAAACACATTAGTCCCTTAACCTATAAGTCTTCAATACACCAAAATCACTAAGGGGCACTAGATGCACTTACAATCTCCCCCTTTTTGGTGATTGATGACAATATAGGTTAAGTTTTCAACGGGGATAAATATATGAAGTGTAAATACTGATATTGAGGAATTTGATTGCAAGATATAGAAGAACTCCCCCTGAAAATGTGCATAGTGAGGAATTAGCTTTTGAGGCAATGCACATTTGAAGAGTTGAATCATGGAGATCTCCCCCTATATCTTGTAATTCATACACGCATTTGACATATAGTATGAAGAATTTGAAATGCATGATAAAATATGGTGCCTGATGTAATTCAGCATGCGTGTATTAACATAAGACGAGGAATAAGCATGCAGAGGGACACATCAAAAGTATCAGAGCACCATCGGGTTTAAGATTACAACTCGATCCAATAAAGTTTCAGAAGAACGAGAGTTGTAACTTAGCAAAAAAACGCCCATATAGTAGACCCGCTTGAAGACTAAACTCAACTTTCTCCCCCTTTGTCATCGAATGACCAAAAGGACCGAAACTGAGGACTAACACCCCTGAAGAATATCAAGTTGATGGAGGAGCGCCAGCGTTGTTGGGGTCGGTTGTCATAGTAGGGCCTGCCGCAGTGTCGTCCAAGTCTTCATTTTCATCAGTGTCGCGCGATGAAGAATAGGAGCTGGCCACCAAGGAAGGAACCTGGACCTTCTTGAATTTCTTCGGTGGAGGTGCAGACCAGTCAAAGTCTTCCTTGAGACCCATTTTCTTCAGATCTTCTGCGCTGTAGACATGAGACAGAATTGCCCAGGTACGGTTGAAGGTTTCATGGAGGTAGTATTGGTTTTTTTTCACGGTATTGTGCGTTGAAGTCATGTTGTGAAGAATTGAACCAAACTGACGCTTGACCCATTTATGATTGCGATCAACCTTCTGATGAAGACTGAGGAGTAACTCACGATCAGTCATCACCCTGGGTGCTGTGGGTTGAGGATTTTGCTTGGCAGAGGTATTGGCGACAGAGTCATGTGTGGCAGAGTCGTCATTGGTGGAGTAGGATGCAGCCTTGCGAAATTGACCATCCAATGGACGAATGCCTTCATCTATCACAGCAGTTGCCTTGCCTTTGTCATCAGCTGAGGAAAATGTCCGTTTGAGGACTTCAATTGGAGGCAAGTAGCTGTAGTGGTTCAGTGTATCAGCCTTATAATTGAGTGAAGACCTTGTCCTGATGAATCTCATAATCCATGGTGCATAAGGCTTCAGCTCAAATGGTGACATAGCAATATTCGCCAGAGTCCTCATGAAGAAATCATGGAAGTTTATGGGAACGCCATGAATGATATTGAAAAGCATATTCTTCATGATGCCAACGACTTCTTCATCATTTGAGTCGTGGCCTTTGATATGACTCATTGTCTTCGTCAGAATGCGATAGACAGTCCGAGGCACATACAATAATTCCTTGACAAGGAATTTGGTTCTAGGGGCTTGCCCTGGCTTCAAAGGCTTCATCAGCACTTGCATGTAATGATTTGTAAGCTCAGGTTCACTGTAGACGCAACGAGCACTGTCAAGGGGAGGACTGAGTGGGAGGGCACGAAGCAATTCAGTTGCTGGTGCCTTGTAGTGAGTATTTTCCGTCATCCAGTCCAGCACCCAAGAGTTCACATCTTTAGAATCTCCGGCGATGTGCAGCATCGCATAGAACTGAAGAATGAGTTCTTCATTCCAGTCACAGATGTCAGTGCAGAAATTCAGCAAACCAGCATCATGAAGAACACTGAGGACTGGCTCGAAGCCTGGCAGAGATTCCATGTCCACGTGAGGAATGTGTGCATGATCGAAGACTTTGTCTTTGTTGAAAAGCACAGAGGAATAGAAATTTGCTTGCTAGCTGTCCAAAAACGCCTCTTCCTTATGCGAGCAGAATCATAAGGGTTGTAATCAGTGAAGAAAACATGCTCGCCAAAGAAGTCTTCAGCCTTGAACTTTTGCTTGCGTGAGAATGGATCCTTTGGTTTGGGCACAGGAGTGTCAGTGAATTGCATCACTACCTCAGGAATCGCAATCGCAGGTTCTTCAGGCTGAGGAATTTCTGGTTCCTCTTCATTTGCAGTCTGCGTGTTCATAGGATCAGCAGCAGCAGTTTCTTCAGCACTAGGGGCTGGAATTTCTTCATGCACAGACGAGTTTGGATGAGTTTGTTCAGAGCCCATTTGAACTGTTGGTGCAGGGGACCGAGGAATCTGTTGTAGTGGGGTGAAGAGTGGAGAATTTGGATGCTGACTGTCCCAAAAGTCATCGTTCATCACTGGCGTTGTGCTTCCAATATCCACGTCTTCATCAATTTCTTCAACGCCAACCTCTTCAGCTGTGAATTGAGGCATTGGCGAGGAAAAGATTGGTGTTGAAGGGATCGCATCCACTTCAATTTCTTCATCAATCTGCTCTGACGAAGCAGCAGAATGATTTTCTTCACCAGATCCGCGTGGGATCTCATATTCTTCACCAAAAGGAACAAGGTCCTTTGATAGTATGGAGGAAATCGGAACAGCATCAATCAGATTTTCAAAAGAGCTTGTCATAGGCTTCATCTTCTTTGGAGCTGAAGATTCTGAAGCAGTTGATGCTTTCCTTTTCTTCACTGCAGCTCGCTCTGCAGCCTTGGTTTTCTTCACATCTGATGCAGATGGAAGGATAGGTGTTGGTGTCGGCGCAAGAGGAGCTGATGAATCTGTTTGAATTTCCTCAGGCGCAACTGATGCAGTTGCCCTGACTTCTTCATTTTCTTCAGGCGCACCACTACTGGATGCCCTGGCAATTTCTTTAGTGGCCGGAGTGGAGTCATCAGCCCTGGAACTAGCATTTTCTTCAGCAGCCTGAAAGTCATCAGCGGTGCTGGCATGTTCTTCAGTAGGCTGAGCAGAGGCTTCAGCCTGAGGAACTTCTTGTTGCGTTGGAGCTGCAACATTGGTGAACTTCTCAGTCAGTTTAACAAATCTGACTTTGGCTCCTTGCCAATCAGCATAATAAGCATCAAAGTTATCGCTGAGGGCTTTGATTTCAGACTGAATCTTGAGGAGATCATCAGGTGTCATCTTGACAACATTGTTCTTCAGGAACTTCTCTTTCCTGAACTGAGCTTTCTTGATCTGCCTGGCTTTCTCAAATTTCCATTTCTCTTCAGCGATGAAATGGGTCAGCATGTGACTTTGTCCAGGAGTCAAATGAAAATCAGGCATAGGGGTGTCTGGATCCTTGTGCCATAGATCAATGTAGTCGAGGATCTTCTTAGGATCCAAAAGCAGTGGCATAGGTGTGCCTTTGGCTTGTGCGTGGGCTTCTTAGCCATCGATTTTCTAGGCTTGACAGAGGCCTCAGTGGCAGCAGCAGCAGCAGAGTCTCCATTGAATTTCCTCACTGCTTCTTTGGCTTGTCTTGCCAACTTGGCTTGGCGCTTGGCCCATTCTTCAGGAAAATCCTCACCACGCTTGATGCTGGTGGGGTCAGCTACTTGGCCAGGTGCCAATGGAGCTCTTGGGCATGGAGGTTTAAGTGCGAATTTCTTCATGTACTTTGGAGTAACATACCTGTACTCCCTCCATTCTCTTGCCCATCTCCTTTCAATCCTCTGTATGCGCACCTTGCGCGAATTTTTGTCCTCCTTGCCAAACTTGGCCTCATCAGGAGTGCAATAGTCAGCATAGATGTCCTCAGGTATTTCAAAAGCAGTCATGACCTCAGGCCTCTTTCCTCCTTCCTGTGGCTTTTTACCGTCAGCCATAGTCTTCAGATGAGGAATTTGAACAATCGAATTCTCTGAAGAAGTATGCAACTTTTCTTCGAGGAACGCTGCAAATGAGCTAAGTTGATGAGAACCTAGTGATTCAGCAGCAGACATGAGTACCTGTGAACAGAGTATAGTTGCGAGGAATTTGGAGAGGTCATATGCGTTCTCAAAAGGTTTTTCAAAAGGAACAAGTTTTGAGGAATTTGACTAGATGTGCCTTGAAGAATTTCACTAAGCGTTCTTTGTCTGAGGTTCCAGAGTTGTATAGATCGAGGATCCACACAATTGAGGAATCTTGAAGAAAAATCATTGCTTAGAGAAATGAATCAAGAGCATATGACGAGTGAGGTGTTCATATGTGTGAAGATTTGAAGAACAAACACCTTTGAAGATTTTCAGGAAAGCTTGAGAATCAAAGCGAGTAATAAAAGTAACTTTTAATTACCCGAAGTGAAGAACACGACGAACTGGGAAGAACAGATGTGAAGTTCATCAGGTTAGATCTTCCACGCCCTAACTCGGCGGAGGAAGACAGCTACGGCGGTGGCGGAGTGAAGATTTCCGCGGCCGGCGCGAGTACGACGGCGACGAGGTCGAGGCAGTGAAGCTCTTCCTCACCGGCGACGATGGAGTAGCGGCGGCGCTAGGGTTTGAGAAGCTCGAGCGAGAGAGAGAGAGCGGTTGAGCGGAGTAAAGGAAATGAGGAAGGGGAGAGGGGGTATATATAGCCACGGTGAAAAACTGTTCGCCCGAAGATTTTGGACGAACGTGCCCCTGACCCTTCTCATTCGCTTGACATGTGTCACCCACGTACTGAAAAGTGGAGATCGTGTTAGATTGTGGGTGAATAGATAAGTCTATCGTGGGAAGCGGAACAGTTTGAGCGGCAAAGCCGAAAATTTGGGATGAGATAAGTTAAAAGTTCCGTTCGCAATTTCTTCAGCTAACAAGGACGCAGTGAAGATTTTGAACGAGTTTCAAATAGAACGCACATGAAGAATTTGTGAATAGATTGAGTTGAGTATAGCATAGAGGGGGAAGGGTCTGATCACATTCACTTAGCAGAAAATGCAACTTGAAAAAATAGCCATAAGTGAATGCTGTAGAGGACATAAACCCATATATATATATATATATATATATATATATATATATATATATATATATATATATATATATATATAGCCATTGAAGAAAAACGTTTGAAAAACTGAAGAATTTCAAACTGAGGTAAAACTCAAATTGAAGATTTTCAACTTTGGTGGTGGCGTGACCCACCATATAAGAATGATGATTTCAGACACCACGTACAATTGTCGTAGGGTTCTGAGAATCAAAATCTTCATTAATTTCTTCACACTTAGAGTATTATTCTTCATTGATTGAAGAAAAACGTTTCTTCATGTGTTGCACATCTAAGTCATCAATTTTGCATAAGTGTTAGGATGAGTGTCCTTTTCAAAGAACATTCGAAGATTCTTAGATATTTAGCTCACACCGCAACTTGCTAAATCTCTTCTCATCCAAGGGCTTTGTGAAGATATCGGCTAGCTGTTCTTCAGTCTTCACATGCTCGATGGAGATGTCGCCCTTCAACACATGATCACGAAGAAAATGATGACGAATCTGAATGTGCTTTGTCTTCGAGTGCTGAACTGGGTTGTGAGCAATATTGATGGCACTCTCATTGTCACAGTAGAGAGGCACATTCTTCACGTTGATGCCGTAGTCCTTGAGAGTTTGCTCCATCCATAGCAATTGAGCACAGCAAGAACCAATAGCAATGTACTCAGCTTCCGCAATAGACAGTGATACGCAGTTCTGTTTCTTCGAGGACCAACAGACCAAGGATCGCCCGAGGAAATGACAAGTACCAGATGTTGACTTGCGGTCCACACGATCACCAGCATAGTCAGAGTCAGAATATCCAATGAGATCAAAAGCAGAGCCCTTGGGGTACCATAATCCTAGTGTCGGTGTGTGAGCTAGATATCGAAGAATGTGCTTCACAGCATGGTGTGATTCCTTCGGTGTAGCTTGAAATCGGGCACACATGCAAACACTAAGCATTATATCTGGCCTAGATACACATAAGTACAATAAAGAACCAATCATGGAGTGGTATACCTTGTGATCGAAGTCAATACCATTTTCATTAGTGCATAGATGGCCATTTGTGGGCATAGGAATTTTGACGCCTTTGCAATCTTGCATGCCGAATTTCTTCAGAACATCCTTGAGGTATTTCTCCTGAGATATGAATATGCCATTGCGCTGTTGACGAATTTGAAGACCTAAGAAGAATTTCAACTCTCCCATCATAGACATTTGATATTCTTCACTCATCATATAGGCAAATTCATCACTATAAGGTTGGTCAGTACAACCAAAGATAATATCATCAACGTATATTTGGCACACAAATAGTTCACCATCATAAGATTTAGTAAAGAGAGTAGGGTCGAGTGAACCGGGTGTGAAGCAATTCTTCACGAAGAATTCCTTCAAAGTATCATACCACGCCCGAGGGGCCTGCTTGAGGCCATCACTAGTAGAAAAGGGGGCAATGGCCTAGGCCAGTTCAGCCCATTAGTCCCGGTTCAATCCAGAACCGGGACCAATGGAGCTATTTGCCCCGGTTCATGAGCCCAGGGGGCCGGCCGGGCCACGTGGGCCATTGGTCCTGGTTCGTCCGGACCTTTTGGTCCCGGTTGGTGGGACGAACCAGGACCAATGGGCCTGGCTCCTGGCCCACCACTATTGGTCCCAGTTGGTGGCATGAACTGGGACCAATGGCTTCCCTTTAGTCCCGGTTCATGCCACGAACCAGGACCAATAGTGCTGCCTATATATACCCCCTCGCTTGCGAGCAGAGCACTCCAGTGCTCTGTTTTTCTCTTGCCGGCAAGGGGGGGCTTTGTGGTGCTCTAGCTCACCTCCATAGCACATGAGGTGTTTGATGAAATGCCCGAGCCACACTACTTAAGCTTTCTCCTCTCCAAGCTCGACCTCCAACCTCCATTTTCCTCAATATTTGTCTAGGTTTAGCGGTCCATCACGCCCCGCCCCCGTCTTCACCGCCGTCGATCACCCGCGCCGACCTCATCGCCAGCACCACCGTGGTGAGCCTCTTGTTCTTATCTTCTTTCTGAAAGGAAAAATATTCTTACTTGTATTATTTTCTTACTTTTATTATTGCATCTTATATAGTGCGATGGTTTTGGTATCCGCCCCCGTCGGCCCTCGTCCTGTCTATGATTCGGATGTGGTATATATTATCTTTTCATAACTACTGGTTCATTTATTGTTTATGAAAATTATGCCGACCAACGTGACATAGATTTTATTTATCTAGGAGGTTGTTGAACCGGAAATTCCAACCGACCCTATTGTCGAGAGGTTAAATTTAGTTGAAGAAGAAAACAATTTCTTGAAGGAAAAAATAAAAAAACTTGAGGAGGAGAAGATGATATTGGAGTTGCATGTTCCGGATGTCGTCGATGATCACAAGATCAAGATGGATGCAATGCGCTTGAAGATGAGAAAGATTAGAAAATATGCCATTCATACCGAGGCTTGGTATCATTATGCCGTTGGATCAATTGTTACCTTGGTTGCGATTATGATCGCATTTGTTTTCGCATTGAAATGTTTTACATAGTTTCAATGTATGGTTTAATTAATTTAGATGCTCTGCAGAGCTTTATGTTGTTAGATGAGAACTATGTATGTACTTTGGTTTTTATGTGATGATGAACTTCTATTAATTTGGTCACTTAATTATCTATTCATGATGTTCTGCAATGATTTTTGACACACTTAATTATATATAATGCACGCAGATGAACCGGCAATGGATGTACGGTGACAGACACACCTCCGAGTACATTAAGGGCGTGCATGATTTTCTCGAAGTGGCTGAGGCAAACAAGCAGAATGGTTTTATGTGTTGTCCATGCCCTATATGTGGGAATACGAAGTCTTACTCTGACCGGAAAATCCTTCATACCCACCTGCTTTACAAGGGTTTCATGCCACACTATAATGTTTGGACGAGGCACGGAGAAATAGGGGTTATGATGGAAGACGGCGAGGAAGAAGAGTACGATGACAACTATGTGCCCCTGAATACGGTGATGCTACTGAACATCAAGATGCACCAGACGATGTGCACGATGGTGCTGCAACGGGTGAAGCTGCTGAAAATCAAGAGGAACCAGACGATGTGCCCGATGATGATGATCTCCGCCGGGTCATTGTCGATGCAAGGACACAATGCGAAAGTCAAAAGGAGAAGCTAAAGTTCGATCGCATGTTAGAGGATCACAAAAAAGGGTTGTACCCCAATTGCAAAGATGGCAACACAAAGCTCGGTACCGTACTCAAATTGTTGAAGTGGAAGGCAGAGAATGCTGTGCCTGATAAAGGATTTGAGAAGCTACTGAAAATAATGAAGAAGAAGCTTCCAAAGGATAACGAATTGCCCGACAGTACATACGCAGCAAAGAAGGTCGTATGCCCTCTAGGATTGGAGGTGGAGAAGATACATGCATGCCCTAATGACTGCATCCTCTACCGTGGTGCCTACAAGGATCTGAACGCATGCCCGGTATGCGGTGCATTGCGGTATAAGATCAGACGAGATGACCCTGGTGATGTTGACGGCGAGCCTCCCAGGAAGAGGGTTCCTGCGAAGGTGATGTGGTATGCTCCTATAATACCATGGTTGAAACGTCTGTTCAGAAACGAAGAGCATGCCAAGTTGACGCAATGGCACAGTGAGGACCGTAAGAAAGACGGGAAGTTGAGAGCACCCGCTGACAGGTCGCAGTGGAGAAAAATTGAGAGAAAGTACTGGGATGAGTTTGCAAAGGACCCAAGGAACGTATGGCTTGCTTTAAGCGCGGATGGCATTAATCCTTTCGGGGAGCAGAGCAGCAATCACAGCACCTGGCCCGTGACTCTATGTATGTATAACCTTCCTCCTTGGATGTGCATGAAGCGGAAGTTCATTATGATGCCAGTTCTCATCCAAGGCCCTAAGCAACCCGGCAACGACATTGATGTGTACCTAAGGCCATTAGTTGAAGAACTTTTACAGCTGTGGAATGGAAACGGTGTACGTACGTGGGATGAGCACAAAAAGGAGGAATTTGACCTAAAGGCGTTGCTGTTCGTGACCATCAACGATTGGCCCGCTCTTAGTAACCTTTCAGGACAGACAAACAAGGGATACCACGCATGCACGCACTGTTTACTTGACACCGATAGTATATACCTGGGAAGCTGCAGGAAGAATGTGTACCTGGGCCATCGTCGATTTCTTCCGACCAACCATCAATGTCGAAAGAAAGGCAAGCATTTCAAAGGCGAGGTAGATCACCGGAAGAAGCCTTCCATGCGTACCGGTGATCACGTACTTGCTATGGTCAATGATTTACACGTAATCTTTGGAAAGGGTCCCGGCGGACTAGCTGTTCCAAATGACGCTGAGAATCACGCACCCATGTGGAAGAAGAAATCTATATTTTGGGACCTACCCTACTGGAAAGACCTAGAGGTCCGCTCTTCGATCGACGTGATGCACGTGACGAAGAACCTTTGCGTGAACCTGCTAGGCTTCTTGGGCGTGTATGGGAAGACAAAAGATACACCTGAGGCACGAGAGGACCTGCAACGCTTGCACGAAAAAGAGGGCATGCCTCCGAAGCAGTATGAAGGTCCTGCCAGCTACGCTCTTACGAAAGAAGAGAAAGAAATATTCTTTCAATGCCTGCTCAGTATGAAGGTCCCGACTGGCTTCTCGTCGAATATAAAGGGAATAATAAATATGCCAGAGAAAAAGTTCCAGAACCTAAAGTCTCATGACTGCCACGTGATTATGACGCAACTGCTTCCGGTTGCATTGAGGGGTCTTCTACCGGAAAACGTCCGATTAGCCATTGTGAAGCTATGTGCATTCCTCAATGCAATATCTCAGAAGGTGATCGATCCAGAAATCGTACCAACGCTAAGGAGTGATGTGGTGCAATGTCTTGTCAGTTTCGAGCTGGCGTTCCCACCATCCTTCTTCAATATCATGACGCACGTCCTAGTTCATCTAGTCGACGAGATTGTCATTCTGGGGCCCGTATTTCTACACAATATGTACCCCTTTGAGAGGTTCATGGGAGTCCTAAAGAAATATGTTCATAACCGCGCTAGGCCAGAAGGAAGCATCTCCATGGGCCATCAAACAGAGGATGTCATCGGGTTTTGTGTTGACTTCATTCCTGGCCTTAAGAAGATAGGTCTCCCTAAATCGCGGTATGAGGGGAGACTGACTGGAAAAGGCACACTTGGAAGGGACTCAGTAATATGCAGGGACGGATATTCTTGGTCTCAAGCACACTACACAGTTCTACAGAACTCTACCTTGGTGACCCCGTATGTCGATGAACACAAGAACAGTCTGCGCTCCAAACACCCGGAGCAGTGCGACGACTGGATTACATGTGAACACATCAGGACTTTCAGCAGTTGGTTGGAAACACGTCTCAGAGGTGACAACACTGTTTGTGATGAGCTGTACTTGTTGTCCAGGGGACCATCTTCGACTGTAATGATTTGGAAAGGATACGAGATAAATGGGAATACATTTTACACGATTGACCAAGATGAAAAGAGCACCAACCAAAACAGCGGTGTCCGCTTTGATGCAGCAACCGACAAGGGAAATGACACATATTATGGTTACATAGTAGACATATGGGAACTTGACTACGGAGTAGATTTTAAGGTCCCTTTGTTTAAGTGCAAGTGGGTCAATCTGTGAGGAGGCGGGGTACAGGTAGACCCACAGTACGGAATGACAACAGTGGATCTGAAAAATCTTGGGTACACTGACGAACCGTTCGTCCTAGCCAATGATGTGGCACAGGTTATCTATGTGAAGGACATGTCTACCAGACCGAGGAAAAGAAAAGATAAGGAAGCGAATACATCATACAATGAGCCAAAGCGCCACATAGTTCTTTCAGGAAAAAGGGACATCCTGGGAGTGGAGGGCAAGACAGACATGTCTGAAGAGTATGAAAAGTTTCATGAAATTCCCCCCTTCAAAGTCAAGGCTGATCCAAGCATCCTGATAAACAATGAAGATTATCCATGGTTACGGCGCAATAAGCAAACGACACAAGCGAAGAAAAAGTGAAGACTTTCTCCCGCAACTATTATGATGATACCATGCCAACTTTGTAACAGACGAGTATGATACCATTGTCCGTTTTGTACATGCACATGCTATGCCAACTTTTTCAGAGTTCATTTGAAAACTATGAATTTGAAAACCTCGCCAACCGAAGGGCGCTCACACCGGTTTATAAGCCCGTCCCTCTACACGCCTTGTTGAGCTCACAAACTTGTGATTCACACAAATTTCAAAGAATTCAAATTTGAAAACTAATGGCACAAATAGAAAGTTTATAATTTTGCTGACCTAAAAGCAAAAAGAATTAAAAAATAAAGCAAAAAACCAAAAGAAAATAAATAATGCAGAAAACAAAACAGAAAACTTGAAAAAAATAAAAATAGCAACAATAAGTATTTTGTTGTAAGTAGAAACAAAATAAAATAAATAAAGCAACAAAGAAAACAAAAAAAGTGTTTTCAAATTTGAAAACTAAT
>NC_041389.1:707484667-707503937 GCF_002162155.2 Triticum dicoccoides | reverse complement strand
CGCCGACGCGCTCGCTGCCGCCGCCGTCGCCCTCGCCGGCCGCCCCCGTTGTGAGCCGCCGCCGTCGAGCCTCTGCTCATATGTTGCAATATGTTTTTTTATTTTTATTAGTTTATTTTTTTGTTCATATGTGATGTATATGTGTATGTGGCTATAATGTATATGTTTTTTATTTTTATTAGTTTAGTTTTTTGTTCATATATAGAAAGTTACAATTTTAATTAGGATAGTGCAGGAAAAGGTTAGTGCATTTTAATTAGGTTAGTGTAGAGGAAAAAGTAAAATAAGGAAAAGGAAGAAAAGAGGAAGAAGGAAGAGGAAGAAGAAGAAGAAAAAGAATGAGAGGAAAAAGAAGAAAAAGAAGAGGAGAAGAAGAAAGGAATAGAGGAGAAGAAGAAAAAATAGAAAAAAAAATTCTATTTTTTCTTCTTCTCCTCTATTCTTTTCTTCTTCTCCTCTTTTTTTTCTTCTTTTTTTCTTCTTCTTCTTCCTTCTTCCTTCTTCCTATTTTTTCTTCCTTTTCCTTATTTTCCTTTCTCGAGGGATAAGAAGAAAAAGAAGAGGAGAAGAAGAAAGAAAGGAATAGAGGAGAAAGAAGAAACTTCAACACGAGGGGGGGGGTACCGATACCCCCTCCCCGATAACATTATTTTCCCATGTATATGTATGTCGCATCGTTGTCGATATAACGAGGGTGTCGAGGATCGCCGAGGGGTCGAGGGTCGGGAACTAGGGTAGAGGGTCGAGGGTCATTAAGGGGTCAAGGGTCGAAGGTTTTAGGGTCGAGGGTTCCTATAGTGTCAAAGTATTGAAGAAATCCATGGCTTCATCATTAGCCGGAAGTAACCATGGCATGATGGTACGAAGTCCTCCAAAGTTATTCTGGAATGGAGTCCCGGATAGGATGATTTGTCTTTTTGTACGAATTTCAGCAAAGGCCTTTCAAATAACGATATTCGGAAGGTTCTTGCTGAACTTTGTACCAAAAAGGGAATTATCCTATCTGGGACTCCGTTCCAAAATAACTTTGGAGAGCTTCGTACCATCATGCACCTGTTACTTTCGCCTAATGATGAAGACATGGTTTTGTTGAATCCTTTGACACTAGGCAACCTCCCGACCCCTCGGCGATCCTCGACCCCTTGACCCTCGACCGCTCAGCAATCCACGACCCTCTACCCTACCGCGGGCGTCGATACCCACGTCACTTGTGGGACATAGATGTAGTGTTCAACGCCGACCCCCTCCCGATAGCTTCAACATGTGGGGGGGGGTCGATATTACCCCCTCCTTGAAGCGTTCTCGAGGCCACCCCCTAACCCTTGAAGCGTTGTCGAGGCCACCCCAAACCCTAGAGAAGCAGCGTCGAGGCCACTAATATGATTCCTTATTGTGATTAGCTAGCTAGTTCTACGTTTGCCACTAATATATCCATATCTGTCATGTTTGAATAATAATTGCCATGTTGTAAATATTTGTAGAAACTATGGACACCCCCCGAGACGAAGCACAAGAAGCGTTATTGAGGGACATAATCGCACAAGGAAGTGATGCCGTCTGCTCGTTGATGTTTCTCAACGACAACGATGGTCTGGAAGGAGAGGGTGAAGAAGCAGCTGGCTATGATTTACATGGCTCCGATGACCCAATGCCGGTGCAAGAAGGAGAGGGTGAAGAAGTAGACCATGAGGACGGCTCCGGTGATCACCAAACCGAGTCCGGCCAGGTATATATATTAGTTAAGCCTGTGCTGACTAGCTAATTGATGCATTCATTGTTTTGGTATGTACACATATTAATTAACTCTCGTCTTTGTTCTTTTTTCTAGCCCTCCGGATCGGGCACAACTTCGGTAAAGAGACGAGGCCCGAAGAAAAGGTTAAGCTCGGATGAAAAGTTTGAGATCATACAAATCGCGCGCGACGGCCAACCGATTGAACCCTACCGGACAAAGAAGGCATTTGTTGCTCAGTGCGGGGTTCTGGTTAGGGACAAGATCCCGATCAGCATCCACCAATGGTATAAGCCTAAGAACAAAGACCCTGAGGTGTCTTATGTCAATGATATGCAGAAAAATGATCTTTGGACTGAGCTGAAGTCAAATTTCACCCTACCGCCAGAGGATGATCCGGAGAAGCCAGTTATAGAGCCATTAATCAAGTCTTTTGCTCTGAAGAAGATGGCGACCTATTCAGGAATTGGAAGAAAGACCTCAATAGGTATGTCGAAAAAAATGAGACACCAGAATTCAAGGGCAAATATGAGAAGATCAGAGATGACTGGCCCGCATTTGTGGCCCAAAGACATCAGAAAGGAGTAAAAATATGTCGGCGACAAACAAGAGAAATGCTGCGAAGAAGAAGCTTCACCATCGCACGGGGTCAGGTGGCTACCTCGTAGCCCGGCCTAAGTGGGCCAAGGCTGAGAATGATCTGCTTGATAAAGGGATCGAACCAGAGACAATGAACTGGCCAGACCGTTGCCGGACTTGGTTCTTCGGGGCCGGCGGATCCTTGGACCCTATAACAGGGAAGTGCATTTGGACGGACGAACAATTGGACATACCAGTCAAGAGGCTTCGGCAATATATTGAAGAAGCGCAGCAAGGGACGTTCGTTCCAGACAGGGAGAAGGACGAGCTCACAATGGCCCTCGGCAATCCTGAGCACCCTGGACGGACACGAGGCACGCCAGGCTCCGTTTCGTGGAAGGCTAGATTTCCGGACGCAGGGGGTTACAAAACCCAGGAGAGGAGGAAGAAACTGGAGCAGAGCCAACTGCAGGCGCTGCACGAAAGGGTAATGGGGCTAGAGGAACAAGAAGCAGATCGCAGCAAACGACCTGCCGAAGCTTCCCCCGAAGCTATCCCGCTATCTCAGCGGAGAAGCAGCGTGGCTTCCACCGAGATGCTTCAGCCAGAGCATGCCTTGACGGCTCCTGCCAGCTATCCCGTGGATGCTATCACGGATGCTGAAAATTGCCACCTTATGGCGCAATGGAGCAATTTGAAGGTCAAGGCGGCTGTTGGCTCTGTTTATCCTACTAAACCCGACTCAACTTTTCGCTGCCGGCCGATTCCAGAAGGATATGCTAAGGTGATGGCCGATGAAATAACAGAGGGATTTGAGGACCTCCGGCTTGACGACCCTACCGGTGAAGGGGAGTATCGGCTGGGTTCTGCTCTGAAGACTCCATGCCTATGGCGGAAGGATCTCATCAACCTTCCGAACTGGACGCCTCCGCCTCCTCCTCCTCCTCCGGCGAGTCAGGGCACTCCGCCTCCTCCACCGCCTCCTCCTCCAGCGAGTCAGGGCACTCCGCCTCCTCCACCGCCTCCTCCTCCGGCGAGTGACGATCAGGGCACTCGGCCGGCTCCTTCTCCGGCGCGTGGCGGCACTCCGCCTCCTTCTCCGCCTGCGCCGGCGCGCCCGAGCAGCCAGCCTCCTCCTTCTCCGCCTCATCAGCAAGGGCGGAAGAGACCCGCCGCCGCTCCGGCTGCTCCGGCGCGTCGTAGTCCTTCTCCTCCGCCTCGTAAGCAAGGAAAGAAGACATCCGCTCCGTCCGCTCTGCCGGCGTCTAGCAGTACAGCCAAAGGCGGGAGGAGATACAGATTCGGTCCTTCTCTGAAGACTCCAGAGAAGTTACCATACGAGAGGAGCGAGGAGGAAAACGTGAAGATCACGCAGACCGAAGTGGATGACTGGTTTCAAGGGTTGAAAGCAAAGAGACATCCACCTCCGGAGGAGAAGGTAGATCCGGTGAAAGCGAAGCGCACTCTGGCTGCCCTAACAAAACCACCCAAGTCTCCGCCGAAAGGCAACTATGAGCGCATTATTGGAAAGGCATTTGCCGAAGTGGAGAGGTTGGGAAGTACTAAAAGTGATCAAAGGATGAAAGAACGACGAGCTGGGAAACAAATTGCCCAGCTCGGCGAACAAACGAAGCAATCGTGCCCCCCGCTCAAGGTGCCTGCTAGCGACATCCTCGATCCGAGGATGGTGCCCGGTTATGGCAATCCTGCAGATTACCTGCCTGACGATGTACATTATGATTTCTTGGAGGTGCAGATACAAAGATACGAGTACGGGAAGCCTCTCGTCAAAGATGAAAGTTCTCTATCAACGATGATGCGAAGATTGCATGATTGGTACATGAAAACCTGCAAAGAGTCTAAGGGGAGGAGTACTTTGTATGTGAGAGTTAAAAAGGAGCATGACCTCCTTGGAATTGAACTGTTGCCTATTCCATTTGAGGAGTTCTATCAGTTTTTCAATCAATTGGCCATCGATAAAGCAACGGTCACCTGCTACTGTCTGTAAGTAGTACTACTTCTGTCATTAAGTCTCTCTATATAACTCAGCCCTTTCATTGCATGTATTTATAATTATCCTCACTATATTATGCAGATTGAAGATCGCCGAATTAAAGAAAATACAAGTGGGTGATATTGGGTTCATTAACACATATCTCATAGATAAAACTGAGGTTGAATTTCGTAAAGAAAATACCGAGGCCAACTTGCTACAATCGTTGGTAATAAATGAACACAAAGATATAATACTCTTTCCTTACAACTTCAAGTGAGTGTTACTGTCTTGTGGCATATTCGGTTTCCTTATTAGTCCAGGTTATAGTAATGTAATATTGATGAGTTATGCATGTGTGCGCAGCTACCACTATATTCTCCTAGAGATTAAGCTTGAGAAGGGAGTAGTAAATGTCTTAGACTCCAAGCGAAAAGATCCCAAGGAGTATGCGGACATGACTGAAATGCTCGAGAAGTAAGTTAAATCGATCATTATCCACCATATCAGCAACTTTGTTCATTTCTGATATCAAGTAATTGTTTTCTTTGTATGGCAGGGCTTGGAGAAAATTCACCAAAAAAAGCTCCGGGACTACCGAAGAAGTTGCAATTTAGACACCCGAAAGTAAGTACTATATAGTAGCATATTCCACGCATCTCCTAGTGATTCAAGCGCTAGTTTCATCAATACCATTTAGCATGCTTGCTAATTATCAGTTTGATTGACCTCTATTTCTTGTAAAGTGGTTGTGGCAGGAACAAGGGAATGATTTCTGTGGATACTACATTTGCGAGTCCATCCGCCACACGACCTGTGAGCGGGGCTATTCCGACAAACAATATGAAGTGCGTAAATAAAAATATTCACAATTTTATTTTATTACCATCATTTGTGTTGAGTTTCATTCATTCATATATATATATATATGTATGTATTGACCCCCTTCTTAAAATTAGATGTTTCGGATGCGGGATGAACTCCTAGCACCAGATCGCATGCGAGCAATTCAAGAGGAATTGGCGGCATTCTTTCTTGACCACGTGATCGCTGAAGACAGAGAATACTATGTGGACCACGCGTCCATATGTTAGGAGATTATATATTTGTAAAAGATAATTATTGTATATATGTAGCCGGTAGTGTCGGATAGATATACGAGAACTTGTTGTTCGACCAATCTCTCGGAGAAGGAGAGGTGGTCGATATCACTTCTCTCTGTATGCATATATGTTCATGACGATCTTCTGTTTGCTTAATTACTAGCTAGCTAGCGTGTCTAGCTAGTCCTGTCTATACTTATGTATAGTACGTAGCGTCGACCAAGCACGGACAAAAGAGAGGACACTTTTCTCTATTAATTAGCTAGCTATAGCACAATATATGAAACACCTAAATTAACCCCCCAAAACCCCTCAACCCCCCCCCCTTTCAAAAAAAAACAAAAACCCCAGCCATAGAAATGCTGACGCGTGGATGCCTATTGGTCCCGGTTGGTGCCACCAACCGGGACCAAAGGCCCTCCTGCCTGGGCTCAGCGGACAAGCCACATGGAGGCCCATCTGTCCCGGTTCTGGATTGAACCGGGACTAAAGGGTTAGGGCATTAGTACCGACCCTTTAGTCCCGGTTCATGAACCGGGACTAAAGGCCCTCACCAACCGGGACTATAGGCCCTTTTTCTACTAGTGCATAGAGGGCCTTGTTGAGTCTGAAGACTTTGTCGGGATTCTTTGGATCTTTAAAACCTGGGGGTTGAGCAACATATACTTCTTCCTCAAGCTTACCATTGAGGAATGCACTTTTCACATCCATTTGATATAAAGTGATATCATGATGGTTAGCATAAGCAAGTAATATGCGAATAGCCTCAAGTCTAGCAACAGGTGCAAAAGTTTCATCGAAATCAATTCCTTCAACCTGTGTGTAGCCTTGAGCTACAACTCGTGCCTTATTCCTCACCAAAAGGCCATTTACATCTTGCTTGTTGCGGTAGATTCACTTTGTGCCAATGATATTATGCTTGCGTGGATCTGGACGTTTGACTAGTTCCCAGACGTTGTTGAGCTCGAACTGATGTAATTCTTCTTGCATAGCCTGAATCCACTCAGGCTCCAGAAATGCTTCATCTACCTTAGTGGGCTCTGTGATAGAGACAAAAGCATAGTGCCCACAAAAGTTAGATAAATGTGAAGCTTTTGAGCATGTGAGAGGACCTGGTGCTTCAATGTCATTGATGATCTTTTCAACTTGCACTTCTTTTGCAACGCGAGGATGAGCTGGTTGTCGTCGAGGAATTTGATCAACATTTTCTTCAGCACCATTTTCTTCAGCATTGTCTTCAGGTGCATCAACTCGACGTTCTTCGCGTTCTGGAATGAATTCTTCAGCAGATTCTTCAGTGGGAATGACATCCTCAGTCGCCTTGAACTTGATAGACTCCTTAGGCGCTGGTTCATCTATCACAGAAGGTAGGTTCTCTCTTTGCGAGCCATTAGTTTCATCGAACCGCACATCTACAGTTTCAACAATCTTGTAAAGAACATTGTTGAAGACTCTGTAGGTGTGCGAGTCCTTTCCGTAACCAAGCATAAAACCCTCATGTGCTTTCGGTGCAAATTTAGAATTGTGATGGATCTCTAATCCAACATTTAGCACCGAAGACTTTGAAATAACTCACATTGGGTTTGTTGTCAGTGAGGAGTTCATAGGCAGTCTTTTTGAAGAATTTGTGAAGATATACTCTGTTGATGATGTGGCAC
The DNA here is from genome assembly GCF_002162155.2 of Triticum dicoccoides. Taxonomy (NCBI): domain Eukaryota; kingdom Viridiplantae; phylum Streptophyta; class Magnoliopsida; order Poales; family Poaceae; genus Triticum; species Triticum dicoccoides. The sequence continues at coordinate 707,496,872 of NC_041389.1, read as the reverse complement.
GCGGTATCAGTTGCATCAATCCAAAAACGACGAGGCGTTTTGTATTCATCAAGCATAGTGCGAGCCATCTCAACAAGAGTTCTGTTCTTGCGCTCCATGACGCCATTTTGCTGAGGTGTATAAGGAGTAGATAACTCATGAGTAATACCAAGTTCATCAAGATAGTCATCAAGACCGGAATTCTTGAACTCAGTTCCATTGTCACTCCTGATGTGCTTGATCTTCACACCAAAGTTGGTTGAAGCCCTTGAGGAAAATCGTTTGAAGACTTCCTGCACTTCATGTTTGTAAGTAACAATGTGTACCCATGTGTAACGAGAGTAATCATCAACAATAACAAAGCCATATAGAGATGCATCATTAGTGACTGCTGAGTAATGATTAGGACCAAAGAGGTCCATGTGAAGCAATTCGAATGGTCGAGTAGTGGTCATGATAGTCTTCACTGGATGCTTGGCCTTGGTCATTTTTCCAGCTTCACAGGCTCCACACAAGTGATCCTTGAGGAATTTGACATTCTCAATGCCAATGACATGTTTCTTCTTTGCAAGCGTGTGCAAATTCCTCATGCCTGCGTGACCAAGTCGTCGATGCCATAGCCAGCCTTCTGAAGCTTTTGCAAGTAGGCACACGGCTGGTTGTGGTCCTGTAGAGAAATCAACAATATACAAGTCTCCTCTCCTAAAGCCTTCGAAGAGTTTGGAATGGTCAGCTTCTATAACCACAACACAACGATACTTGCCAAAGATAACAACCATATCAAGATCAGAAAGCATTGAGACAGACATAAGGTTGTATCCTAAGGACTCAACAAGCATGACTTTGTCCATGTGTCGATCCTTTGTGATCGCAACCTTACCTAGACCCAATACCTGACTTTTGCCTTTGTCAGCAAAGATGATATGCTTCAGATGCGATGGAGATAAAGGAGCATCCATCAATAGATTCTTGTCACCAGTCATGTGATTTGTACATCCACTATCGAGGACCCACTCAGTGGCTTTGGGTTGATCATCCTGCAGATGAATTAGTGCAACTTACGAACTCATATACTTCATCGGTGAAGAATATGATATCAAATTCATCAGATGAATTTCATCAAGCAGTAAAGCAGATATAGCAGTATGAGGACGTGTGAAATGAAAGTTCATTTCATCTTGATTAGCCTGCGTCCTTTCAGGCATTTCCGTCAGGCCCCCAGCATATTCTTCAGACGTTAAAGCACGTCTGGAGACCTGGCCCTGCAGAAGAGATTAGTTATTTTTCTTCACCACCCACATCTGAAGGGGTGGTAAAGAGTTCATCACTCTGCGAGCACCATACGAGAATGGTGGCATAGAAGCCAATCCATTTCATTTCACATAAGAGGGGTTAGGGTAAGCATATGAATAAGCAGAGAAATTCTTCGAGGACTTATGAACATAATAGTTTGAAGAATAATGCACATATTCATAGCCTTTAGCTCTACCCTGCGAAACAGAGTTGTTAACACGATGATAATCATGTGAGGACTTTGATCCTTTTGAGCAATTTGATCCGCGTGAGGAATTTGGTCCGTATGAGGACTTGGATCCATATGAAGACTTTTATCCATATGAAGAATTTGATCTGGGGTTCCTATTCTTCACAGGTGGTGTCATGAGGACATTCACCTGAAGACTTTCAAGGAAACTTTTGGGAACCTAGATTTTCTTCATAGGGGAACCGTTCCTGCAGTTAGTGCCAACATATCTAGCAAATACTTCACCATGAACAGTTTATAGTTGGAGTCAAATGACTCATCAGAAGAATGAGGAGTTTCACATGTAAAGCCAGATAAGTTAGATGGATCAACTGGAGGTCCCTTTGCAGCAACCCATGAGGTTTTGGGGTACTGCTCAGGCTTCCAATATGTTCCATCAGCATTGACTTTCCTCTCAAAGGCAATACCCTCTTTCCTAGGGTTCCTGTTGAGGATCTGCTTTTTAAGCACATCACAAAGAGTCTGATGCCCTTTGAGGCTTTTGTACATGCCTGTCATATACAATTCCTTCAGCCCTGCATCATCAGTGATACTAGCAATGTCCTCAGATGAGGAATTATTGACAGCAGAGGCAGGTGAAGAATTTTTAACAGTTGAAGCATTTGAACATTCAGGTGAAGAATTAGCAGATTCACGTTCAATGCACTTTAAGCATGGAGGAACAAATTCTTCCTAAGAAGCGCTAATTTGTTGAGCTAGCAATGAATCGCGCTCCTTCTGAAGATCTTCATAACTCACTCTTAGCTTCTCAAGATCTTGCTTTCTTTGAAGAAATTCATAAGAAAGCTTCTCATGATCAGACAAGAGAGTGTTATGATGACCTTGAAGGCTGTCAAACCTAGACTGAAGTCTCTGAAGATTTTCAGTCAGGGCTTTAGTGCGATCCATTTCTTCACCCAACATATCATCACTTTTGTCTAGCATGTTTTGAACCTTTTCAAAATCCCTTTGTTGTTTTACAGCAATCTTAGCAAGTTTAGAGTAGCTGGGCATGAGGTCTTCATCAGATTCATTCTCACTAGATTTAGAGGAGGTATATTTGAGTACCTTGGCACCTTTTGCCATGAAGCAATAGGTGGGAGCGTAGTCATCATTATCTTCATCAGCCTTGTTGGTGAGGTCAGTTTCTTCAGAGTTGAAGATAGACTTGCTGACGAAAGCAGTAGCGAGAGCCAGACTCGCCACACCAGACTCGGACTCCTCAGATGCCTCCTCTTCCTCATGTTTCCTTAGATTCAGCTTCAGAGTCCATTTCCTTGCCAATGAATGCCCGAGCCTTCTTGGAGCTGCTCTTCTTGTGGGATGAAGACTTCGAAGATTTTGATGATGAAAATTTGACGATTTCTTCTTCTTCTTGGCGTCATCAGAACTGTAATCCTTGTATTTCTTCTTCTTCAATTCCTTTTCCCACTGAGGAGAATCTTGAATATAGTGACCAGGTTTCTTGCATTTGTGGCATAGCCTTCTCTTGTAGTCACTAGATGAGGAATCACTATTCCTTGAGGATTTTCCAAAGCGACCACGTCTTGAGAACTTCTGGAACTTCTTCACGAGCAGTGCTAGCTCCTGGCTCAATTCTTCAGGATCACGAAGGCTGCTACCAGAATCTTCACATTCAGATTCAGACACCGCCTTGGCCTTCAAAGCACGTGATTTGCCATAGCTTGAACCATAGAGATCTCTCTTTTCAGCAAGCTGGAACTCATGAGTATTTAGCCTATCGAGGATATCAGCGGGATCAAGTGACTTGTAGTCAGCACGCTCTTGTATCATCAGTGCTAGAGTATCAAATGAGGAATCAAGCGATCTCAACAATTTCTTCACCACCTCATGGTCGATGATGTCAGTGGCACCAAGCGCTTGAAGCTCATTTGAGATGTCAGTGAGGCGATCGAAGGTTTGTTGAACATTTTCATTGTCGAGTCTTTTGAAGCGGTTGAAGAGATTGCAAAGAACATCAACTCGAGAGTCACGCTGAGTTGAGACTCCTTCATTTACTTTGGACAGCCTATCCCAGATAAGCTTAGCAGTTTCCAAAGCACTCACTCTTCCATACTGTCCTTTGCTCAGATGGCCACATATGATATTCTTCGCTTGAGAATCGAGTTGCTTGAATCTCTTCACATCGGTAGCGTTCTGTGAGGGTGTGACAGTGGGAACACCATTTTCCACAACATACCAGAGATCGTTGTCAATTGCTTCAAGATGCATTTGCATCTTGTTCTTCCAGTAGGGGTAGTCCGTTCCATCGAAGGTAGGACACCCAGCCGAGACCTTGATCATACCTGCGGTCGACATAACTAAAACTCCAGGTGGTTAAACCAAAATCACACAGAACAAGGGAGTACCTTGCTCTGATACCAACTGAAAGTGTGTTATATCGACTAGGGGGGGGGGTGAATAGGCGATTTTTATGAATTCTTCACTGAGGAATTTGCCGGTGAGGAAATTCCTTAGCGAAGAACTACTTGCAGCGGAATAAGTACTCAGAAGTATGCATAACAGAATACAGGCATGGTCATCATGATGAAATGAAGACAAACACAGAGTACAGAAAGCGTAATCACAGGATAACACAAGATGAAGACAAACAGACTGAAGAAATTGAACTGAGGAAATTGAGAAAGTCTTCAGTCAAAGTCTTCGAACACAGATATGAACAATCACTCAACACAGTAATGAGGAAATGAAAGAGTTGAGGAAATAGAACCAGGAAGGTTGGTGAAGACAATGATTTGGTAGACCTGTTCCAACTGCTGTCTCAGTTGTACATCTGGTTGGAGCGGCTGAGTATTTAAACTCGAGGACACACAGTCCCGGACACCCAGTCGCTGAGCACGCAGCTCAGGACAGCAAGTCCTCACCTTATTCTCCTTGAACTAAGGTCACACAGACCTCGTCCAATCACTCGTGGTAAGTCTTCAGGCGACTTCCAAACCTTCACAGACTCGGTCACTCGGCGATCCACAATTCCTCTTGGATGCTCTAGACCATGACGCCTAACCGTCTGAAAGAAGCACAATCTTCAAAGGTAACAAGCGTCGGATCCACGCAGGATCAATCTCTTCAGTGATGCTCAATCACTTTGGGTTTGTAGGTGTTGGGTTTAGGGTTTTTGGGTTTTTCCTCACTCGATGATTTTCGCTCAAAGTCCTCGGAGGATGGGTTGCTCTCAAATGACAAGTGTCAAGCTCTCTCGGAGCAGCCAACCAGCTAGTGGTTGAAGGGGGCGGCTATTTATAGCCTAGGGAGCAGCCCGACATGATAAGACATAAATGCCCTTCAATGATATGACCGTTAGGTGGATAAGATATTTTGGGGACAGCTGGCGCATAGCACAGCAACGGTCGGAAATTTGACTCTCAACTTCCTCAGGGCTATCATGTTCCTCACTGTGTAGGCAATCTGCACTGGCGAATTCCTAACTCCTCAGTCAGAACAAATTCCTCAGCGACCAGAAGAACTTCGTCTCTGTCACTGAAGAAATTGACTGAACTGTATGAGATTTCCAATGGCTTCACTCGAAGGGATTGGTAGGTGTAGGATTTTGAGTTGAGCATCACATGGAAATTTTTCCTTAGTATTTCCTCGACCCCCTTTAACAGTACGGTGTTTCCTATGGCTCAAGAAAGAGAAAATGAAACTACGAAAACAAAAGTCTTCACGCTTCATGTTCCTCAAATGAATACCAAGTCTTCAAGGTCACACCAATTTCTTCACTTTCGAAGTCTTCAGAAAGTCTTCAGAATACCAAAGTCTTCAGTCGAAGAACTTCATTCTTAAGGGTCGACTTTCTCTGTAAATATCAAACTCCTCATAGACTTATAGACCTGTGTACACTCAGAAACACATTAGTCCCTTAACCTATAAGTCTTCAATACACCAAAATCACTAAGGGGCACTAGATGCACTTGCACTTAGCTTCAACTATTTTACCCATAAAGCGTCAAATAGGAGGACTCAGGGCAACTCCAACGCGGATCACCAAATCGCCCGGCAATGTCAGGGCTGGATGGTCCGGACACTTTTAACCATCCAACATGGCTCACCAAAACTGTCCGAATTGGTATGGACTTCCGATATTCCATAAACTGGCACCAAATCAAGTGGGGGGGGGGGTGATGAGTGATATTTTTACACTCATTCACCTTTTTCTAAATCGAGATATTTTATTCAAAAAGAGATATTCGCTCCGATATTGCCACTAATAACTAATGACTGCACAGAATTCCACAAATCCTCTCTTTGATATGTTTCCACAAGAAATGGACTAGAAAGGGAATAAATCACGTGTGTAAATGGAAAGGAAGGAAAATGGAGAAAGAAGGAATCAAAAGGAGGCATCTCTGCGAAGACAGAGCAAAAGAGGGCATTCCATACGGGCTCGAGCGCCCGTATGGCGTGGAAACCAGCGCAGATCGTCTACATGAACTACTTTTATAAAGGGGACCCCATTGAAATGTCAACAAGAGAGCGCAAACAGAAGCCAAAACATCATCATCTTCATCATCATCCACAAATCCTAGCCGCCGCCATTTTCATCTCCATAGCCACCATCACCACCATAGTGCTTCCTCATCTAGTTCATACTTGTAATCGTGCATCGCACCAGGCATCCATTGTGAGACATATTTGCAATCAATCTATCTTCAGGATGTGTTCTTCAATGTTTTATTCTCGCGATCTGATCTCCATGTGAGTAGTTCGGTAAGGTGTGGTTTGAGGCATAGGCCTTGCAACCTTCTATATTTGTTGTGGGGATCAATGGAAGGGCTTTGAATTAACATCCGTATGTGTGAAATAAAATTGTTCTATAGATGTCTCTTGTCTTGTCCGCGATCTTCATCCCTGCAGGTACCCAGGATCATGGAGATCGAGCACCGGTGAGTCTAGGAGCAAGGAAACCGTGAAGTGTCATACCAAACGCCGGTGACAGTAAGGTTTAGTAGGGTAAACAGATCCTATCCTTGGGGATTCATCAGGTGTAGTCAGTAAACGCCCAAAGTTGTCTGATTTCATTATCTTAATTATCAAGGCAAACCCGTCCAACGGATAGGGTACGCGGTAGGACAACTGATTCTTAATGCAGGATGCATGTCGATCAAGATGTAATTTGGATAGATCCCCCACTTCGGCCCGTAAGAAGCACATTTCGATGGGTGACTTCCAAACCACAAATTAAGATCATATCTAATCCAACACAAATACATGGTTCTAAGCATTAAGACCTCATACATGTACCTATTTTTATTATAAGTGTTTGAATTACTATTTGCTTGCTTGATCCGGTCAAAGCTGGAATTGTCACTTTAACATAAGCTTGCTAGAGACCATTGCTTCAAGGAAATATTCCTCTTGTGGGTCCGATAACCAATGGTCACCTCCTGGGGAAATAGGTGCGGGATACACTTTTCTGTTCCAATACCGGATCAATAAAAGGAGGTATCAGGGAATCTGGGCCTATGGTTCAGAGACTTCCATGTCGGACTCCAACACCCTAGCCCACCCAAAATAGAGGGGGAGCTCGCGCATTTGGACACTTCTCTCATGATTCTCGAGCAAAAAGCCCGCCCTCCCCGCCTCGATCGTAGTCAACCCCATTTTTTGTCCCCACCCGGTCATTCATCTCCCATTTCACTGTCTGTTTTGCCGCAATGAATCCACAAGATCCCATCCACTGGTATGTTGTCCCTTCGAACTCGAGGGAGGCTGTGCATGCAGCCACATCCATGGAACGGCCAAGCCGACACATGAAGGCAAGGGAGAATAAGAAGGCAATCGTGGGCGGAGCACCGCCTGCAAAGCGGACCACCGTGTCGGTCACCCACACAATTGCAACCCTGCCACCCCTCCGACCGCCAGTACAAGCTGTTGCAGTACTACACCCACTATCTAAACGGTCACCCGGACACCCAACAATCATTGTAGCACTCTAACCCTCCTTCAACTCTGCATCCGGGTAACCTCAACCATACATGGTACCTCAACATAGACTACATATTCACGAAGACGTAGTCGCAGCAACTCGTTTGGTCGCGGTTTTTGTCGGAGGAGCCCTTGTTCGTCCGTGTCCGGTCACTCTTCGGCGGAATGCCTCCCCCAAGTTTGACGGCGACAACCAACGAGGCTATGATGAACATGATCCACAATGGCGGAGAACAAAAGACGGACAAGTCGAGGACCTCTACTTGCCAATCAAGAGACAGAGCCGCACCCGGACACCGAGCAGCCCGATGGCGACCGAAAGAAGAAGATGGGAAACACGTACAATGACAAGGAGGATGAAGGGTGTGTTTAGTGTGGTTGGCCACTAGTGTTGATCTGTTTCAAGGTATAGAGCCAAAGGGGTCAGATTTTCGGCAAATTAGGCACGATTGGTTTCATGAGCAAAAGCACTATGACCACTACCAGAATGAAGTTATCCATTATTACAATTTGAAGTTGCTAGCCCATCTATGGTACACCATTCAATTAGAGGTCAACAAATATGCCTACACATATAACAAGTGCAAAATCAATGATGAATTAATGCATCAGTCCTCAAGCTCGTAAGTTTTGTAGCTTGTTGCTCCACGTGCTAGTCATTTGATTAATTTTCTTAATATTGCAACTTGTTGATCATGTCCTTTTCTTGCTTTGATATCCCCATGCGTGTGTACTTTGTACAAGAAGATAGAGAAGAAGCCCTTCACGTTGATGCATTTGTTGGATGGACTTTAACGGAGAAAGAAAGTGTGCAAGCATTGCCAATTCCAACAAGACCGCGACCATCGCCAAAGAAGTTGATGAAGACGGTGATCCAACAAAAGGAGGGTTGCACTGGCCACCCATGTGGCTAGGTCTAGGGGAGAGGAAGTTGGAGGCGGAGAAGGAGAAGTGAGAAGGGGCGGCGGCCAAGATGATGGAGAAGTTTGAGGTCATAATAGCAAAAAAGAAGGAGAGGATTGCCAATGGCAATGAGATGAAGGAGGAAAAGAAGCGGAGAGGTTTGACATGTTCACGGAGATGCAAAAGAAGAATCTTAAACTTGAGGAGACAAAGATTGATATGAAGGCTAAAGGCGTGCGCAAAAGTTATTATTCATGAAGGTGGTGGACTTGGATCCCGACACGGTGAAGTTTGTTCAAGAGTAGTGTGCTACTAATGGTAAACGCTTTGCGAAAAAGGAGACTGAATAAGAGGTCGATAATTGAGCTATTTGGCATGGACAGCCGGATTGGGGGCTTTGGGATCGATGGATGTGAAATATTTATTGAACATCAAAGATTTTAGTTGTAGTTGCATTTGTTTGTAACTATTTAAATATATAGTTGCATTACTATTGTTCTTGATAAATTTGTCAAAAAGGAGTCCGGAAATGAGACAGAGATTTGGTGACTCTAGTTGGATGACCTCCGCGCTACTGACTGTCTGTGAACAGATACAGATGTATATGCAAACATTTGATGATGTCCATCTGATAATCCGCATTGAAGTCAACCTCACCACCAAAGCATAAACTAATTAATATAATTGCCCACTGATGACGGAAAAGGGACTCATGAATTGCCCACGCAAAGACGAGCAAGATCATGTGTCCAAAACCTAATATGTTTGGACCCCAATACGCAGGTAATGTTAGATTTACAGAGCTCCCGACGAACGCCCACAAAGCCTTCGGATCACGATCAAACGGATGTCAGTTTCTCTTTGCAACGTAGCAAATTTTCTACCATATTTTTGCACTACATGGCAACTTTCACCCCCAATCATGGCGAATTTACTAAAGTTACTAAAGTTGCCACGGCAACTTTAGTGGTATGACATGGAAAGTTTGGGGCATTCATTGGAAAATGCTCCTAGAAAATGTTCCCCGGATAAAGTTTCCCATATGTTTTCTTCACAAAGGACCTATAACCTAATATGTTGGGCTCATTGTACTTTGCCCAGGACTCGACACAATTTCATATTTGTTATATTTTTAGAATCTTGATATTTTCTTAAATTCATTTTATAAAAACATAAATATTTTTCACAATTTTAAACATTTTATAAATTTGAAAAATATTTTTGCAAACCACAAACATTTTTCGTGATTTGAAGAATTTCCAAAATTGAAGATATTTTTATAAACATCAACAATTTTTTATTATAGAAGTTCTTTCAAAATCAAGCAAAAATAGAGTAAGGGTTGAACGACTTAGCGTAAGGGCGGACGAGGAAAGGAGCACTAGTAGGCGGAGGCTCATAACGATCGGCAGGGTGGGCTAGAAGGAGCTGCCACTCGGCAGGCCCATGGCTGAGGTTGGGGGTATTTTGGATTAGGCAGTGTAGCCCACGAGCATGAGAGGTCGAAAACCAGCTCCAACGCACGCATGTGCATCTTCTTCAAAACGTGGAAACCTATTTGGCACATAGGTTGCCCGGTAGCGACAGAGCATGTACCCCCCGCTTTCCGCTCCGAACATCTAAGCCGGCCCAACTAATCCGTTAACCAGTTTTTAAAACTTTGGTTTTTTCTCATTTTTGTTTTTGTTTTTTCATTTCTATTTTAATATTAATTTTTCCTTTATTTTTCATTCTTCGGTTTTCTCTTTTTCCTTTCCAAATTCACGGACGTTTTCAGAAATCAGGGAATATTTTTACAATTTGTTCATGGAACTAAAAAAATATCATCATATTAAAAATGTGTTCACAAATTTTGAAAATCTATTATATACTTAAGACAGAAGTAAAACAAGCCATCACGTTAGTCCACATAGATTAAATTATATTGACCGTAAATTTTAGAAATTAAAGTCTGAGATTTAAAATATGTAGCGCTACATATAAATATTACCATGAACAAATAGTTTGACATGTCACATACAACACATCTGGTTTTTTAGAACCAACACGTCTTTTGTTAACTCACATGCGTCTATATGAAAAATCGCCTTTGGTTGGTGTAGCAAAGTACGGCAACCAAAAACAGATAAAAAAACAATTAGGAAAGTTCCTAGACCGACCATCGCAACATAGGAAGCACTATTGCCGTGGGCCAACAGCGCATCGTAGCAGCTCACGAGAAAAAAGGCAGGCTGAGATAGAGTCCGGCTCGGGGGCACCATATTCTTTTTCTTTTTTGCGGCCAAGCGGAACCACATATTCACGTTTCTTTAACATCGATTATTACATTTTACATGTATACTCCTACGTGCTAATGAAGGGTAGTCCCATCTGTAATTGTTTACGTTTTTCAAACCAATAGGACTGGCTCTCCATAGTAAATACGTGCATGAGAAACACACCCTTGGCCTTAAAAAAAAACACATCCATGTGAAGATAGAACAGTATGAATTCAATTTTCATGACGTGCAATTGAGTTTTTATTTGGGATCTACTATAGCTTGACTAAGTTTAGCACGGCACCTCATGTGCATTGCAGCCTGTTTTCATATGACAGGCACGTGTGTGGCCGCTCGCCAAATCGACCAGTGGACATTGCGTTGTGCCGTAAAGATCCCAGGAGAACATTCGCTTGGTATAAAAAAATTGTTTGCAAATTTCTCAGATTGAGTTGAATCCATATAAAAATAATTATGGAATTTTTGACACTCAAGAGCAACAAAATTGTAACATCACATTTTCATAAATTATAAAAAAAACAGAATCGCGGTGTGCCATATCGACTCAAATTCTCATGATTAAATTTTATATCTAACTTTTTTTATTGCACCACCACAAAACAAAATATTCTTTGTAGGATATTTTAGTGCCATGAAAAGTGAATGGTTACGTGGAAAAATCATAAAAAGAAGCACTACAAATCGAGGAGACTCTACAAAAGATCAGCATACTATCTGTGCCGCACAATTAAACCTACGAAAGATAAAAGTAGAAAAGAAAAGCCCATGCCGTGCAAGCAAACCCAAAGATAGTTAGTTAAAAAAAATACAAACTTCTATATAGAGAATATATTTCCTATACATAAACTTCTCACCATGATCAATCATATGCACATGAATTACTTTTAAGAGAAAATGAATAATGAGCTGAATATATCAGTGCAAATTCCATGGATATTTGAGCTATAAGGTATAGATAATTATTTGGTTAAGTAATATAGCGATGTGGGTTGGCTAAATGTAGAAGACTACAACACCAAAATACAACTCTTTCTACCCCATGAGAAAAAAATGTAAACTTTTGTCAACATCACGATAGGTCAAAGTATTCTAGAAGTGTCACAGGAGAAAAGAAAAACAAAGTTGGTATATTAAGAAAACATGGTATGCCCCATCATATGCACTTGAATTAATTTTGAAGGCTATATGAATCCTAACAGAATATTGTAGTGTTCAATACTGCGGGTATTTCATCTATAAGTTCTAGATACGTTTTTTGGTTAATTCATACTATAACAATGCTGGCTGATTAATCTAGAAAGTACAAGACTAAAATATAAATTTTGTGAACATGTGTTATTAAAATCATTGGAATGAAGTTAAAAATGACTGGCCAGGGAGACACTCCTAGAATACCAATATAATGAGCTAAGTTACTAACCACAACATTGTCCTTTACATTAGCTTCTCAGGATCCTTATAAACAAACTAATATGACTAATGAAAGGACTTTTACTGAAGTCAGACAATTTTTAACAACATATACATGTTGTCTCCTTTTTTGCGGGTAACCTAGAAGTTGTATTGAATGTTAACA
>NC_041389.1:707458402-707484358 GCF_002162155.2 Triticum dicoccoides | reverse complement strand
TAATACGTGTATATGTTATGCGCTAATGGCCGAAGATAACTGCCTGATTACGTTATTTAAGCCCAAATTCACGTACTTGTCCATGCACCGAAGCCCAGGAAGGAACAAAAATAGCCCATCATCTACTGATCTACTTGATGCCCACGTATCATAGACGATAGATCGTGGACGCGGTCGTTCGCTCTGCTCTCGCCTCAGGATTTTAGATGGATCGATCTATCTCGCCGCCATAGCGTTAGGACGTCTGCCGCCGGTCCCAAGTCGCTGACCTTGGACTTGATTGCCGGCTTGTTGAGGCACCGCCGCACCGGAGTAAGGGCGAATACGGCGGCTGCCGCTGATCGTCCTTGGTCCGCTTGCGGCCGTCCAGTCGTCCACCACCAGATAACTAGGCAAGGTACATACACGGTATTTTGCTATACAAAAAGGTTTTGCTAGTTGATGTAACCCTCTTTTGCTTTCGTTTGGCTATACTTAGTTAGTTGAAAAACGAAGAAATTTCTTCAGGCCAGTTGCCTCAATCTCAAATCTGAGCTAGTACGGAAAATTTGGATCGAGACTGTAGAGCTATATACGTTTTTGTTAGAAAAGTAGCCAAACTTATGTGTTTGCTTATCAATCTGAAGTATTTTCTAAGAAACTGTGGATTTTAGTATTTCAGATGACTTGTCATTGACGTATTTCCAAACATATGTTGATACTATATTTTGGTCAATATATCTATACTTGTGGTCGTCATCGCTCGCCCCCCCTATGTCCAAATCCTGGCTCCGCCCCTGCCAATAAACAAGATGTCCACTATAGAAGACATGCTGCCATTGAATCAGATTGCACCAGAATCGGAATAATTGACCCTTTAAGAGCAAGGTTCATCCCTAACATGACTGCTTGAATTTCAGCTTCCCGGGCATTCTTGCAATTTTTCACAACATATACATGCTTTCTCAATCATTCTAATGTACTGAACAATGATAACCAATGCTAATATAGAAAAAAAGTTAAACTTAATTTATTTTTTATTGTGCAAGTTTCTAAAGGTAAAAAACATTTTTATCTCAAATTATAAATGTTTGACAAAGGAATTAAAATATAACAACTGTGAAAACATAAACAACAACATGGAATTCTAGCCGCGCAAATGCGCGGGTCACACCGCTAGGTTTTCATTGAATTCAAAAATAATTCTTGAAATCAAAATTAGTTAATGAAATTTTGAAAGAATTTTATTTTATTTTTCATTAAAATATAAAATTTTAACTGAAAAAACAATTATTTTCACAAAAATTTCAAATTTTGTGCTTTAAATACAAAATATGTTCATTTTCTATAGTGTGAACATTTTTCTGAATTCCTGAACACTTTTTGCATTAATGAACATTTTTTGAAAATTTAAAATTTTTAAAAAACTAAAAAAGGAAACAAAATAAGAAATAGGGGAGCCCTGCCTTGCACCTGGGCCGGCCCAAGTTCATGTGTTTGGAGCGGGGGGGTGCGTGGTGGGGAGAATATCTCGTGCACCAGTGCTTATGGTGCTACGGTGCATCGAACTCATATTGCATATTCTAAAATGTTAAAAAGAATTGAAAATAATTGATCACATTTACACAACATAAATATTGGTTGTCACATAATTTCAAGTCAAAATTCAAAACATAGCTCAAGAAGCAAGAACCACAAATTTAATACTGAATATTACATATTCACATTGGTGTCAAATTTGTCATTTTTCTATCTGGGATTTAGATTTGGCCCATAATCACATTGGTGTCAAATTTGTCATTTTTGTACCTCAATAAATGTTTCGAATTTAGATACGAAATCTTGTTACAACAGACATTGATGCCGTGTCAATGTGCTAGATTTGGCCCACAATCTGGGCTTTAGATTTGGCCCATAATCACATTGGTGTCAAATTTGTCATTTTTGTATCTCAATAAATGTTTCGAATTTAGATACGAAATCTTGTTACAACGGGCATTGATGTTGTGTCAATGTGCTAGATTTTTTTCATAGCTATTGAAAATGTTCTATGGCATCCGGTGCACCGGTAGCATCACAAGTGTGGGTGTGGGTGCACCGGATATATTCGTGTGCGCGATGTGTCTCTTTCCAGCGCGTAGCGCCCGCGGAATAGGAAGTCCCCTTACAAAGCTGCATTTTCTTACAGCTAAAAAAAGTGCATCTTCTTGACACGTACGCTTGATACGTACAGGCGGCGTACACGCCCGCGCCTGTAGTACAGCGGCAGTGAGTAGAAGCAAATTCTTGGCCAAAAAGTCAGCCTGCAGTGCATCAGTCCGGACAGTTGGAAACTGAGAAGTAGTACATACGTACGTACGCTCTTACGTCTCTCCGATCCCCTAATTTGGGTCCATCGGAGCACCCATTTCTGCGTACGTACGTCCTCACGTGTGCCCGATCGATCCTTTCAATTAGTTGCCCTCGGTTTTCTCCGCGTCTGGATCTTGATCGGACGGTGGCTAGCTCCCTGCTGTATATACGTTTTGTCGACAGTGCATGCGTATGTCGGCATATCGCTCGACATAGTTTTGGACTGTGGCACTGTGCTGAGAAACACCTTTGAATGCAAGGAGACTATAATACGGAGAACGCTTTTGGCCTCACACGACAATTAAAATAGAGGCCGACTATGGAACAGGGCGTCTAAATTTTCTCTTCTCGGTTCAGTCAAATTGCTCTCCACCGGTCGATCGATATCCAAAGGCCTTCTAATTTCTTCTTCCACCACTCTTCTTCTTTCCCCTATATTAAAAATAAAAAATAAGAAATGAATTAGGATGATAAGAACTATGAAGGCTTCTTTTCCTAGCCCACGATAAGTATTTCGGCAACAATATCTTTTTTTTCATTTCAGTGATTTTCAGAGCAGTTTATTGAAGATTATCTCAAAAACTACATGATTGGTGCTGACGCAACGAAAATTAATGTATTTCACCCCGACTACTATGATGAACTAGAAGTCTTCCTCAAGACAGTGAAGCATGGGACGATGGTGAAGTATTGTCGAAGATCATCAGGATTTGCAGCGGTTTTCTTTGGGCCGGCGGATCAGCGGATGCGAGGGGCGGCCAGTGCGCCGTTGCCTGGGACTTCGTTTGCCAACCAAAGTGGGTCGGGGTATGGGGCTCCCGGATCTGCATTGGCTCAATCACACCATGAGGGCGCGATGGCTATGGATAAAGGGGAGATCGACATAAGTCGGCCTTGGGCGGAGTTCGCGGTCGCCGCGTCCACTGAATCTCGACGGATATACCAGGCAGCTGTATTCATGGAGATTGGTGATGGCAGGGAGAGTTTTTTTTCTGAGACGATAGGCGGCTTCACGGCTGGCGAATTCAGGCGCGTGCGCTGCTAGTGTATGCTAAGATCAAGTCACGGATCAGGGTCTCCAGAACAGTAGTCGACGCCATGGCTGTGGCTTGGGCAACGGATCTTGGCCCAGACCTCACTCAGGCGAAGCTAGCCCAATTCCTACAATTATGGGATACGATGGCCTCAATGCAGTTGCATCCTGGAACAAATGATTCAGTCCGCTGGGCGTTGGAGACCTTGAGTGCTTTCTCGGTTCGATCAGCCTACGCCAGCAAGTCCATCGGGCGCGAGCACGACTTGGCGGCGAGCTTCACTTGGCGCTCAAGGGCGCATTTGCGTTGAAAATTCTTTAGTTGGCTTATCCTCAAGAACAGAGTGTGGACATCTGACATGTTGGCGATGAGAGGACTGCCACATCAAGGTGTATGCCAATCAGGGCCGGGCGGACAAAATCCGGGGCCCTGTGCGAAACTAAAAAATGGGGCCCTATGTCATTAAAAAATAAACTACCAGCAATTATAATGTATATATATATATATCAAGCATAATTTTTTTATAATGTATATAATATAATGTCTTACAAAACAATTAGACGTATAAAAAATCATACCTATTCAATTCCCGGTTGCTATTTATTTGAAAAACTTCAATTCTGTTCTCTTTCTTTTCTCTTGCGCTTAGAGGCACCAGAATGATGTTTCCCCGTGATGATTTACTTAAATCTATATTATTGAAACACAAGATTAAAAAAATACAATTGAAGTTATATAGTAGCCACCTGCAAAAGAAAAGAAGTTATACAGTGGCATATATCAATTAAAGATCATTGCGTCAGTGTTTGATAGTTAGACGAACCGTCTAACTCACCTAGTTTTCGGTCCTGTAAAGTTGAACTGCTACACTGTGAGTGCGATCTCTAATGAAGACGCGAAGTAACAATCCCTGCCAAAAATTAATTCAAAAATTAGGAATTATGAGTAGGAACTAAAGTTAATAAAAAAAAAAGACTCGCTAAGCACCTGGAGGCTGGAGTCGGTAACGGATCGATTCGACAAGGCAACGAGCCAACGAGTATGAAATATAGGGGAGGAAGTCAGGAACAGGAAGGTCCTATGAGGCCAAGGCGACGAGATGATCCCTGGATCCCGTTTCAGTACCGTCGCCGACGCGTCGGTGTAACGCCACGGATTCGATGCGCCAAGTGTCCGTCAGTTATTCGCCGTCTTTGCCATGTCATGTGCTTGTGTGTTGCACTTTGCCATGTCATCATATGCATTTCATACCATGTCATCATGTGCATCGCATTGGCATACGTATTCGTCTCATGTATCCGAGTATTTTCCCCGTTGTCCGTTTTGCAATCCGGCACTCCTATGTCCCCCGGCGCCCCCTTTTGCCTCTTTTCATGTGCGGGTGTTGAACATTCTCGGAATGGACCGAGGTTTGCCAAGCGGCCTTGGTATAGCACCGATAGACTGCCTGTCAAGTTTCGTGCCATTTGGAGGTCGTTTGATACTCCAACGGTTAACCGGGTAACCATAAAGCCCTCTTTTGTTGCAGCCCAACGCCCCCTCCAAACTGGCCCAAAACCCATCCAAACCCCCTCCATGCTCTCGGTCGTTCGATCACGATCGTGGGGGCGAAAAGCGCTCCTCATTTGGAGTCTCCTAGCTCCCTCTACCTATTTATATGTGCCCCTCCCCGAATTTTCGCGCAGTCCAAACCCTAAAATTCCCCTCCGCGCCGCGCCGGACAGAGTCGCCGCCGCCGCCCGGCCAACCGCGCAGCGCCACGTGGCACCCCGGTCACCCGCGCGCCGCCGCCGGCCCGCAGGCCCAGCGCCGGCCCCCGCGGCCCGTCTCCCCGTCCGCCGCCGTGCCCTGCGGGCCCGAGCGCCCCGCCGCCGCCGCTCGGGTCCCCGCGCCCTCCGCCGCCCTCGCCCGCCGGCGCCGCCCCGAGCTACTCCGCCGCGCCCGGCCGGCCCCGCTCCGCCGGCCGCGCCCTGCCCCGCCGCCGGGAGCCGCCGCCCCCGAGCGCCTCCCGCCGGACCTCGTCGCCGCCGCCCGGCCTCGCCTCGCCGCCGGCCTCCCCGCTCGCCGGAGCCCCGGCACCGGCCTCCTCGTCGTCGGATCTGGGCGGGTGGATGAGATCCACCCGTCCCCGATCCAAACACGCGGCCCCGTCCCGGATCCCCTCTGTCCCGGGTCCTCCCCATCCCATTTCCCGCGAGGTGATATTCTGCTAAGTCCCCGAATCTGTGACATTATCATGCCATGTTCATCGCATCGTATCTCTACATCCGTAGCTCCTTTTCATGCGTGTAATATGTAAAATTGTTCGTCTAAACGAGTACATCATTTCGTTCCATTGCATCATATTCATTTGAGCTCATCTTGATGCCTGAATTATCGTTGCAAAAGTGCTATATGATGTTAACCTGCTGAAACTGTTATAACTTGATGATTTGTCATTTTTGCCATGATTGATGTGTGCATCCTATGAGGTTGATGTCTACATGTGTTTTAAAGTATGCCACACCATTTTACAGGGGTGTATGCCATGTATTTTTGTGATCTATGTGGTGACTAGAACAAGCATGCTAACTAGGCTTCGTGATGTTGCTGATTTCAGCCCTTGTTCTGCTGTTATTGTGATGCCATGTATTCATGTTGCTACAGTGAGATCCATGCCTCTTTTGAGTATGATCAGTAAGGATGATTTGTTGATATGGTTATGCTCTATCCATCCATGCCTCTATTTGCATTTATGGATCAACCTAACTTGACTCAATCGAGCTCTACTTTTGATATAAAATGTTCCTGGCAGATTGTTTACATGTTATGCAATTTTGCCTAGGTTGTTGTAGTTGATCCAAGTATGCTATGTTGTTGTTCTTGCCATGTATAGCTTCTATGCCATGTCTAGTTGCTGGGTGTATGCTTGGTTTGTCATGCAATGCCTCGTAGTGAGTGCATCAAGCTCGTTAACATGCCTACTTGTTATCTGTTTATGCCATGCTCCAGTTTTTCACTAAGTCTGAATCTGTTTATGTTTTTGCTATGTTCACATGCTTGCAATTGTATTTTCTGATCTCTTTTGGCTCATGGTCAGTAAGGGACATTTGTTCTATGAGATTAATACATTCATTCCATTCCTTTGTTTGCCATGATAATTTCCTGTAGCATGTCATTTGATAGCTCTAAACATTGCAACCTGATGTTATTTCTGCGATGTCCTGTAAATTCTGCTAAGTCTGCGAACCTGATATTATTTGCAATCTTGCCATGTCCTTTTGAGCATGTTCTAGTTGTTTCTGGAGATAGCTCAGTGTTCATGTTTTGTAATGCTTTACCTGTACATCATGTCCATGCCTTTTGTTATCATGTTTATGTCCTGTAGCATGTTGTTTTGATGTTTGCTAGATGCCTACTTGCTGTTTTGGTCAGATTGGTGCTATTTATTGTTTGGAGTGTATGTGTTTCACCGTTGCTCCATTTTGAGTGTGCTCTATATGAAACTTGCTTAGTTTTGCATGTAGTTTCATATTACCTTGTAGGATCCATGTCTTGAATGTGTTTGTTTGATGTTTGTATGCATTTTGCATCGATGCCATGTTTAACTTGTTTTGCTCATATCTTCTAGGCCGTAGCTCCGGATCTAATGAACTTTATATGTAACTTGACTAGAATTTCGTGTAGATCATCATGGTGCATCTTAACTTGCTGTTTAACAACTTGAACATAAAGTTATTCAGATCTGGACCAATTTCGAAATTTGCATATGAGGACTTACCGGAATTGTTCTATGTTGTTCCCGGCCTCATTTAAACTTGCCTTGAGGTGTTGGTCTTGTATGCATCATCTCTTGCCATGAGTAGCTTCATGTAGCCTTGTCATGCATCATACTTGGTTGAGCATCATGTCTTGTTCATGTGTGGTGTGTTTACCATGTTGTGTGCTTCTTCTCGATAGTTCCCGTTTCGTTGCGATCGTGAGGATTCGTTCGCCTACGCTTGGTTCGACTTCGTGGCTTCATCTTCTTCATGGACTCGTTCTTCTTCCTTGCGGGATTTCAGGCAAGATAACCGTCACTTTGGATCTCATTACTATCATTGCTATGCTAGTTGCTTCGTTCTATCGCTTTGCTGCGCTACCTATCTTTTGCTCTTCAAGCCTTCCCAAATTGCCATGAACCTCTAACCTTTGTCACCCTTCCTAGCAAACCGTTGTTTGGCCATGTTACCGCTTTTGCTCAGCCCCTCTTATAGCGTTGCTAGTTGCAGGTGAAGATGAAGATTGCTCCATGTTGGATTAAGTTTATGTTTATGTTGGGATATCACAATATCTCTTATATTATTAATGCATCTATATATTTGGTAAAGGGTGGAAGGCTCGGCCTTATGCCTGGTGTTTTGTTCCACTCTTGCCGCCCTAGTTTCCGTCATATCGGTATTATGTTCCCGGATTTTGCGTCCCTAACGCGGTTGGGTGATTTATGGGACCCCCTTGACAGTTTGCTTTGAATAAGACTCCTCCAGGAAGGCCCAACCTTAGTTTTACCATTTGCCTCACCACCACCTATTTTCCCTTGGGAGTAATTAACCCAAGGGTCATCTTTATTCAGCCCCCCCCGGGCCAATGCTTGTCTAAGTGTTGGTCCAAACCAGAGCCACTTGCGGTGCCGCCCCTAGGCAACTTGGGGTATCGTCGGTTGCCGTACGTAGTGTTCATCCGGTGTTGCCCTGAGAACGAGATATGTGCAGCTCCTATCGGGATTGTCGGCGCATCGAGCGGTCTTGCTGGTCTTGTTTTATTACTGTCGAAATGTCTTGTAGCCGGGATTCCGAGACTGATCGGGTCTTCCCGGGGAGAAGGAATATCCTTCGTTGATCGCGAGAGCTTATCATGGGCTAAGTTGGGACACCCCTGCAGGGTTTGAACTTTCGAAAGCCGTGCCCGCGGTTATGTGGCTGATGGGAATTTGTTAATGTCCGGTTGTAGTAAACTTGAAGTAAACTCTTCTAAAATACACCAACCGTGTGTGTAACCGTGAGTGTCTCTTTTCGGGGTTGATCGAGAGGAGAACACGACTTCTGGGTTATGTTTGACATAAGTAGGAGTTCAGGATCACTTCTTGATCATTTTTTTTGACTGGTTACTGTAGGGAAAACCCCCCACAACATTAAGAATTTATTAATAAAGAGTGTATGAAAGTACATGGATTACAAGAGGTAATCTAGTCTAAACAAAAAGAGAAATAAAAGCTACACTAAGAGACTAGATAATAAAAACCTCAAGGAGGCAAGAAAGAAATCCATCTAATCAGCTCCTCCTTTTATCTTTGCTCGACTCTATGCTGCATGAGTGAAATATCATGAATGAAAGCACTTCTCCATCTATTAAAGCTTGGTCTCTCATGCCTAAAAACTCTAGCATTTCTCATGATCCAAATATTCCAGCAGGCAACAAAGACAACCTCTGTAATCACTTCTTGATCATTACTAGTTGGCGACCGTTCCTTTGTTTCTCTTCTCGCTCTCATTTGCGTATGTTAGCCGCCATATAAGCTTAGTCGCTGCTGCAACCTCACCACCTTACCCCTTCCTTTCCCATTAAGCTTTGCTAGTCTTGATACCCATGGTAATGGGATTGCTGAGTCCTCGTGGCTCACA
The DNA here is from genome assembly GCF_002162155.2 of Triticum dicoccoides. Taxonomy (NCBI): domain Eukaryota; kingdom Viridiplantae; phylum Streptophyta; class Magnoliopsida; order Poales; family Poaceae; genus Triticum; species Triticum dicoccoides. The sequence continues at coordinate 707,475,354 of NC_041389.1, read as the reverse complement.
GATTACTACAACACCAGTTGCAGGTACAGGTTGCGATGATCATGACACGAGAGCGATGTTTGCTTGTTTTGGAGTTCGTCTTCTGCTTCTTCGATCAGGGGATAGGTTCCAGGTCGGCAGCCTGGGCTAGCAGGATGGATATTGTTTGAGTTCCTGTTTATGTTACATCCGTAGTCGGATGTTGTTCTTGTATGTTGTATTGTTGTATTCATGTGACTTTGTATGTATTGGATGTATCCCCACTATTATGTAATGTTAATGTAATGATATCCACCTTGCAAAAGCGTCTCAATATGCGGTTCTATCCTTGGTGGGACCTTCGAGTCTCTTTAGGATAGTATCGCATATTGGGCGTGACAGTCGGTTTCGTGATCGAGAACACGGGCCTGATCGAGAGTTCGAGACGACGGTTTCGCCGGGTTGTCGGACGATCTGTTTCCATCTCAGGAGATCTGTTTTTCCATCTTACTCACCATTGGGTGATCGATGCAGTCCCGTGGCAAGGGGCACGCGCTGGTGATCGATGTGGTAGCCTGTAGAGCCGAGCATAGCGCTCGATGGCCACAAGACATAGGCCCAGCTCCAACGCCTCGCAGCCCAGTATACCCTTGATCTGGCTTTTTTTAAAAGAAATACTAGGCCTACATGCAAAATTTGGGGCCCCTCAAAATTATGGGCCCTGTGCGGGCCGCACACTTGGCACAACAGTGGGCCCGGCCCTGATGCCAATTATGCGATCAGGAGATGGAGACGGTCGATCATTTGTTGCTAACCTATCTCTTCTCCCGCACGGTGTGGTTCGAGGCGCTCTAGGTCTGGGGTCGTGGAGATTGGGCGCCCTTTCAAGCCGATCGCCTCCTGCCTTGGTGCTCATCGATGGTCGCGTCCCTGACGAACAAGAAGGACATCAACACCTTCGCGGCTCTAGTTCTTTGGGAGACGTGGAAGCACCGCAACACGGTGGTTTTTGACGGTGCCACCCCCATCTGTGCGGGATGCCCTTCGCCAAATTCTGCAGGTCGCGTCAGAATGGGTTCAGGCAGGGTTCTTTAAGGTTGACATGGCCCCTTGTTTGTTTGAGTTGTCTAGGTGGGCTATTAGGGAAATTTAGCCTCCTGTAATATGGTTTTGTTCCATGGTACAAAACTTACTTTGTGGACCGATATTCTCTCACCTCTCTTCTATAATATATGAAACACCGTTTTCTTGAAGGATATCGTGGTTCTTCTATTAATTGATTCTTCTGTAATGCTTGAATATGCGCTACTATGATTTGAATTATGCAATGATTGTTGAACCTATGTAAATTGGGTATGTATGATGGATATGAAATATGTTGGTGTTGCCTATTTTCAAATTTAAATTTGAAGAACTTCTCAGTTGCAGGGAATAAATTATGGGGGGAAACTAGTTACATCGGTCATTATGATTCCATGCGCAATGTATCCCTAGAGGAAATGCATTTCTTTGTCACCAAACGTGTGTGATGACAAACACATTGCAATCGGTGCGCTATTGTAATGTGTGTGTGATAGGCACTCTTATCACACATGCTTAGCTTATACATAACGTGTGCAGCAAATACAACAGCGCACATAGTTTGTTGTAACTAAACGTGTATGATGTGCGCCGCAGTATAGTGTGTGTGATAGGCTGGTTATTGCACACGTTCTTCGCTCGCGAAACGTCTTCGATGTTATGCGAAAATGTTGCACCACAACGGCACAACATAGCATGTGTGGTAGGCCCCTATTTGTTCAAAATAAACTGCTCTACCATGCAATGGTAGCATATACACTAGCATGAGGCAACACTCCTATTTGTCGAAAGGATGTGGCTAGGTTTCAGTCAAGTCAAGTGACATAACATGTATGAAAGAAAAAAGAAATAATAGAATCTTTTTTGTAAGGATCTCAATGTAAACTCTCTCGAATATAGCATTAACTGAGACACTGAGATTTAGCAAGACTGTTGTCGAAAAATGTCGCTAGCATAACTGCATGCTGGTTATGGAAAATCTAAAAGAGTATATTTACAGCAGTCAGAGAATGTCACTACGTACGTAAGTACGTACGAACTTTACTTCTGTCCTGCTGGCTGCTGTCCACGATCATCGATCTTATTGTGGATTTTAGTTTAGTTGTCGTCCGTCCATCACGCCCCGGCCTGTAACCAATCCTTTGTGCATCGCTTCGTACGTACTGTCGACAGTACTACGCCCGCACCGGACGCACGGAAGATGACAAAGGCTTCGCGCACACGCCATACGTCCATATGGGCAAATTGAGGAGAAACTCCCAAATCAATTAATAATCTGTTCTCATAATCAATGGCGCGGCATAAGAATGTTCACTTCGAAAGAAAAAACTCGCATAACAAAATACGTTGCTCCCGGCCGGCCATGTCGTGTGGACCATGATGCACGCGTCATGCGTGGACCATGATGGTGATCAGGGTGGTACTAGCTAGGATGGTGATAGGGCTGATGCGTGCATGCATGCATCGAGCAGCCTCTAGCTACATGGACAACAACTCAACTAGGTATAGGTATAGTATAAACATTAATATAGCATTTACATTAATAAGTACTACAAAAACATCTTACATTACCCTGCAAGAAAAGGGTCTTGCATTAAGTTACAGAAGGTGCGCTGGTTCTAGGAGGCTTTAGCACGATAATTTCCCGACGTTCTATCACAAGAAGGTTTGCCCGGCTTGATGAGGGTGATGCGTCTCCGCCTCGCTCCAGTGTTTGTAGTCGTCATTAGGTTGTCTACGAACCTAAATGTATGTTTTTTCACTTTAATGTTTTTTGTACTACCTTGACAGCCAATGAATAGATAGAAAGTTCCCAGTCAAAAAAAAAAAGAATAGATAGAAAGTTTTCCTGACCAAATAAAAAGTTGGGTCTGTAAGTACATAGGGACTGTAAGTACGTACGGAGCAAGCTAAGCTTGTCGGAGCAGTACAAGGTTTGATGGCATCTTGTGACGTTTGAGCGTACGTCGTCACGTTTGAGCGTCTTCGATCGTAGCCACCCTGCACGCCTCCTGTTTCCCGTTGTATGTTTAAGTCCCAGAATTAAGCTGTCCCTTCTCTTGGAGCCACATGGCACTTAATGTATTCCCTAATGTCTCCTGGGGGTAAACTTGATACCATAGTGAGAAGCCTAGCTAGCATATATTGCTGTCTCTCTTTGAGAACCGTCCCACCATCGAGATAGCGCGTTTACGTTGTGCATGCGCGTCGTAGCTGTGTCTGATCTTGTGGCCACCACTGCTCTGATCTCTGCGTCCAATAAAGCCATGCGTGCATGCTAGTTGCTTTGCTCCAACTTACAGAGCTTAGCTAGCATGGCAATGGAGCAGCTCGGAGCCTCCACAATGCTGGTGCTATTGCTCACCTTCATCTACCTCGTCCTCAGGCTCAGGCGCAAGACCAGCAACCCGCACACGCTCCCGCTCCCGCCGGGCCCAGAGCCGTGGCCCGTGGTGGGCAGCCTGCCGGAGATGATGCTCAACAAGCCAGCGTTCCGGTGGATCCACCGCATGATGGAGGGGATGGGCACCGACATCGTCTGCGTCCGCCTTGGCGGCGTCCACGTCGTCGCTGTCACCTGCCCCACCATCGCCCGCGAGGTGCTCCGGAAGCAGGACGTCACCTTCGCCTCCCGCCCGCTCACCTTCGCCTCCGCCGCCTTCAGCCGCGGGTACAAGAACGCCGTGCTGTCGCCGTTTGGGGACCAGTGGAGGAAGATGCGCCGCGTGCTCACCTCCGAGATCATCTGCCCCTCCCGCCACCGGTGGCTCCATGATCGCCGCGCCGACGAGGCCGACAACCTCACCAGCTACGTCTACAGCCTCTCCACCGCCGCGAAGGGGTCATCGTCTTCGTCGGGCAGTGGCGCGGTTGATGTGAGGCACGTCGCGAGGCACTACTGCGGCAATGTCATCCGCCGGCTCCTATTCGGCAGGCGATACTTCGGTGAGCCCGGACGCCGCGATGGCGGGCCGGGGCCGATGGAGGTGGAGCACATGGACGCCTTGTTCACCTCTCTCGGGCTCCTCTACGCGTTCTGCGTATCTGACTACCTCCCATGGTTGCGCGGCTTCGACCTTGACGGCCATGAGAAGATGGTCAAGGAGGCCAACGCGACCATGAACCGGCTGCACGACGCCGTCATCGACGAGCGATGGGGCCGGTGGAAGTCCGGCAAGAGGAAGGAGCTTGATGACTTCCTCGACGTGCTCATCACGCTCAAAGACGCCGAGGGGAAGCCGCTGCTCACCATCGAGGAGATCAAAGCACAGTCTCAGGTTGGTAACCACTTCACATTATTATGAAGTCACATATGCATGCATGCATGCATGACCAACGAATGTCACACATTTACAAGGTGCAAAAAAAAAAACCGTTGACTAACTAATTGATGCGTTGCTGACGTGGCATGACATGGTAGGACATAACCTTTGCTGCCGTTGACAACCCATCAAACGCGGTGGAGTGGGCCCTCGCAGAGATGGCGAACGCGCCGGAGGTGATGGCGAAGGCGATGGAGGAGATGGACCGCGTGGTGGGTCGGGAGCGGCTGATGCAGGAGTCAGATATCCCCCAGCTCAGCTACGCCAAGGCGTGCATCCGAGAAGCATTCCGGCTGCACCCTGTTGCGCCTTTCAACGTGCCGCATGTTGCGCTCGCCGACACCAACGTCGCCGGTTACCACATACCCAAGGGAAGCCATGTCATCCTCAGCCGCACAGGACTCGGCAGGAACCCGACCATCTGGAATGAGCCGCTCCGCTTCATGCCAGAGCGCCACATTAATACGACCACGGATGATGTGGCACTCACAGAGAACGAGTTGAGGTTCATCTCTTTCAGCACCGGCCGTCGTGGGTGCATCGCTACATCGCTTGGGACGGCAATGTGCATGATGCTCTTCGGCAGGCTTCTGCAAGGGTTCATTTGGAGCAAGCCAGTAGGATTGGCAGCTATAGACCTCAGCGAGTCAGAGCATGACATCTTCCTAGCCAAGCCATTGGTGATGTGTGCTAAGCCGCGTCTGCCGGTACACCTCTACCACGCCGCTGCCAACTAATATATCTTCGGAAAAATATTGTTCGAAAATAATATAGCTCGGTTGATTGTCACCATGATGTGTGCGGAGATCGCCTCGATCTCCACCTGAAGTAAGTTTGTGTGCACACATGTTGGCAGTGACTACAACCCAGTTGGCTTGAAAATAATCATTTTCATTGATAGCCATCCAATCGAGAACCTCATATTTAGATCAAATGGTTCTTAATGGTCATTTTGAAATAGTTATATGTTGAGAAATTGTCAATCAACTGTAAGCATACATTTATACAGTAGCATGCTTTTTTTTGCCACTGTATACATTAGCATGATAACCGCATCATTTTAACCAGTCCACCATAGAAAACCATTACATACTTTATACTACCATTCTCACGCCGTAGAGCTATCAACTGCTCATGCATCGATGATGATTTGTGGAAATGTATCTTGGCTTTCCATCTAAACGTGTTCTTGTCTTAATGATGAGACTGTATCATTCATCATGATTTAAATAACTATAATTCCAAGGAAGAAGAAAGAATTATTGTTGACGAGTCCCCATGATAAAAACAAAAGGAGAGAAAACAGACGACATCTATAAAAGGGAGATTTGTATTTCTATATTGTTATGGATGCATATCACTTTGAAGGTTAAGGAGGCCGAACGGATCCAACAGTTAAGACCAATATGCCTCCTTAATGTCAGCTTTAAGATTTTCACCAAAGTGGCTACCAATAGGTTAAATTGGGTGGCTGAACATATGGTCCAACCGTCTCAAACGGCGTTCATGCAAGGAAGGAATATACTCGATGGGGTTGTAATCCTGCATGAGACATTTCATGAAATGCACCGGAAAACCATGAGTGGAGTAGTATTCAAAATTGACTTTGAAAAAGCACATGACAAGGTCAAATGGTCTTTCCTCCAATAGGCCCTAAGGATGAAAGGTTTCTTCAATAAATGGCGCCAGTGGATCCAAAACTTTGTAACTGGATGTAGTGTGGCCATCAAAGTCAATGATAATGTCGGCCATTACTTTCAGACAAGAAAAAAGGACTCCGGCAGGGCGACCCTATGTCCCCAATGTTATTTAACATTGTTGTTGACATGTTAGCTATTCTGACTAAGCGCGCCAAGCAGGATGGCCAGATTGCAGGAGTAGTGCCACACCTTGTGGATGGTGGCCTCTCTATTCTGCAATATGCCGATGACACAATTCTTTTTATGGAGCATGACCTGGACAAAGCTTGAAACCTGAAACAATTGCTTTCGGCGTTTGAGCAAATGCCGGGTCTTAAAATTAACTTCCATAAAAGCGAACTGTTCTGCTTCGGAGCAGCCGTTGAGTCGGCGGCCGAATATGCTGACTTGTCTAGTTGCACGCATGGCAAATTCCCTATTAGGTATTTGGGAATACCGGTTCACTATCGACGACTCACTATTACGGAGTGGAAGCATGTAGAGGAGCGTTCAGAGAAACGGTTGAGTAGTTGGAAAGGAAAGCCGCTCTCAGTTGGGGGACGACTGGTTTTGATTAACCCCATCCTCACAAATATGGTTCTCTGTATTATTTCTTTCTTCCAACTACCAAAAGGGGTCTTGCAAAGATTGGACTATTTTTGATCCCGATTCTTTTGGCAAGGAGAGGGGGAAAAGAAAAAATACAAACTGGCCAAATGGAGTGTGGTTTGTAGGCTGAAAGACCAAGGTGGCCTTGGAATTCATGACCTAGAGGTCAAGAATGAGGCCTTACTTAGTAAATGGTTGTTCAAACTACTTACTGAGGATGGTCTTTGGCAAACCATGTTGCGCAACAAGTATTTAGACCAAAAGGCGGTGTCTCAGGCATATGGGAAACCTAGAGACCCTCACTTTTGTGCTGGCCTAATGGCGGCAAAGAAATATCTCTTTCACTTTGGGTCTTTCGCGATAAAGGACGGGTCAAAGGTTCGTTTCTGGGAAGACATCTGTCTAGGAAATGCCAGTCTCCGAGAACAATATCCAGCCTTGTACATCATTGCTCACGAGAAGAATAATACAATTGCACAGGTGCTCAGTTCATCCCCGACGAATATTTCATTCAGACGGGATTTGATTGGGCCCCAACTTACGTCATGGCATAACCTATTGTCCAGGTTGGATTCAATTAACCTGACACAAGGCCTGGATGTGTTTCGCTTGAACCTTACTACATCGGGGTCTTTCACGGTAGACGCCACGTGCACTCGCACATTTTGAGGTATCGATGAAAAATAATTAGAAACTATGGAAGTCGAAGTTTCCACTAAAGGTCAAATCTTCATGTGGTAGGAGTTGTGCTAACCAAAGACAACCTCGCACGACGCAACTGGCAAGAGAGTAAGAAGTGTTGTTTTTGTACTCATGACGAGACAATCAAACACCTCATTTTTCAATGCAAGTTTGCATGTTCTACATGGCCAGTCATCCAAATAGCGTCAAATTTGTATCGGTCCACAAGTGTTGCCAATATTTTTGGTTATTGGTTGAACGGTATTTTAAATAGGTTCAAAACGCTAATAACGATGGGAGCGTATGCCTTAATGTGGTCGCTATGGCTATGTAGAAATGATTTGGGTTTTAATGGTAAAAATGCTTCTCCTCTACAGGTTATTTTCCGGTGTACGATTTCGCTTCGTACATGGTCTATGCTACAGTAAGAGGAGTACCAACCGCTGTTCAAGGCGGAGTGTACGTGATCGGAGCAGGTGGCTACGGAGGTTTTCCCCAACATGGGTGGCAGCATAACCTCCGGATTGACCCACCACCACTTTCGACATAGGCATAGTGTCGGTCTATAGGACTCTACTGTTGCCGTTTTGTTGGTTTTGTTTCTTTTCTTTCTGTCAAATTTTTAGAATTGGTTGTGTGCATCCTAGTTATACAGAGGCCGGGTGTTACTCATAATGCTTTATATCCGTTTGATGCTATATTTTTGAGATAATAAAAGCGCCCTTCATCAAGAAAAAAATACCACTTTGAAGGAAACTAGGAAAGTCATACTATTAGTAGTGCTCGATGAAGCTGCTGCGAAGATTCTCGCGGAGAAAAAGTGATGAAGCTCATGAGAAGGCAAAAATGCTGAGTACCACACCTGTAATTGCTAAAAGGTTAGACCACAAAACCCAAACTTTTTGAGGGTTAAAAATTTTTAGAATTAGGTTGAAAACTCCTAACTGTTCAAATGCTACCGTGCTACCAATAAAGTGTTTAGGCAAAAAAACTGATTTTTTTGTAACAACATTGACACAATACTAAAACTACTATATCTGGAAAAGTTTTTACCTCCAGGTTTACCCACTTGTGTGAAAGTGATTCCTTGATCAGCTGGATGGCGACATGTGTATTATTTTGGTAGATTACCGTGTAGAATCATGCGGTGGCCGTAGGCCTTCGATGAAAATTTTGTTAACTGATTCACATTTTCTCGTGTGCAGGGGTGTCTTTAGCGATTCTGGTTAAGATGATTGTTTGATCTTGAAAGCAACCTATGGGCGTTTGGGCTGTTGACACATGCATTTTTTTGGGATGTGGCCGTCTATAAATGCATGTGTGGGCTTATATGCATCAGCTAAAATTTTTGAACGTGCTTGCTTCACCGCCGTGTGCTTCTAGCCGTTTATGTTGTAATTAAGTCGGCCATGCGGTGTGTTCGTTTCTAGTTTTGCCGTCGTCGTCGGGAACAGATAAGCAACAAGCAAATTGATGCTCAACAAAGGAAGGTGGGCAAATCAGTCACCACATGCATGCAGACCAATCGGAAGACATTGCTTGGATATGCGACCGACCAATAGCAGTCTGACGAAGCAGTGATCGGGGGATGGACAACTACGTCCAGTTACAAGGCACATGCGCTGGCAGCGGGACGGGCAACTACATCCAATTACAAGATGACAGAGCGATATGGCCAAGACAACCACTGCAACGCTCGGGCGCAATTCTAGGCCAGATACGGGACATTCCTTCTGTCTCCCTCGCATGTGCGCTGCATGCATCCCGTCCAATCCACCGCTTTCGTTGCTTTCTTATCTGCCTCATCGCTTACTTGTCCTTCCTTATCTCTTCTTCTTCTGGATGCCTCTGCGTCTTGCCCGCCCTGGATGATCGAGGTGTTTTTCGAAAGATTCTGGTTGAATCGTCCACCGCCATAAGCATCTATAAATCTCTCCTTCCTCTTCTCGGTGGTCATCACTCGCTTTTGCATCTCAACCGAAGCACCACTGAGAAATAGCGTCGGCGCAAAACATCGAGCCTCTCTCCACTTCTCTCATGTGGGATGGAAACGAGCTACGTTTACCGCCTCGCCGGGAATGCCCCTCCCTTCTAGACTCCTCCTTTTTTCGACGTGCAGTACGAAGCAAGCTCGGCCATCGCGTGCTGTGGAGCCGTGCTCTAAGGTTCAGAGTGGCTTCCCGCGGGCTCTCCGCAGGCTGCACCTTCGGGCTTGCTGGGGAGGAGCTGCGTCCAGCCTCCGTGCCTGCTACTCCGCCAAGCGAGAAAATACATCATTGTCGCTACCATGTGGAGGTTGTCGACGTCCACCACGGGACAGTGAGGTGTTCGACGGCCGACGGGCACGCCGGCGAGCTGGTTCCACTTGGGCGCCTCAAAGACATGGGTGACTGTCGGCGATGTGTCCCTAGCGTCGCTGGACGCGATCGCTTCCCTGGAGTAGTCGGCGACGATGCACGAGATAGGCGACCTGCTTGGCTCGGTCACTTTTCGGTGATAGTAAAAAAAGTATGAAAGAAGGAAAAAATTATTAAGTACATATGGTGTATATATAATTCGGACTATTTGCGTCTCTTTACTACTTCATCATAGGAGCTAATCCAATGGGAGGCTACACTAGATGATCTAATCTGGCAATGACTCACACCACGTTCGGCAAAATAAACCATCCCTACTAGAGATGTGTTAATCATGTATTCCCCTGTTTGTTCACATGCGTCATCCTCCCATATTTTTTCCCCTACATCCATAGTTTTTCATGCGATCATCTGGCATTCTAAAATAACAACGCTGATTACAAAGAAGAAACATAATCCATATACCCGCACCGTACCGACGGGCGCGGCGTGCGGCCGCCCGGGGTAAGCTAGTATGTTTCTGTTGCATCACAAAAATTCAAACCCAAATTTGATCTGCACACCGAGAGATGAACAATACAAAGTTACTCGTCGTGAATAGCACATAGCTCGGTTTTTACTATCGTAGCTATCTTTGGATGAGGTTGTATTCATGGTAGGATTTGTTGTTCTTGTTTCTTGATTTGTGAATTCTTCAAAAATCTATGACGTTGCTGTATATCATGTTGTCTATTTTCCAAAAAAAATCTTTACTTTCTAATAATCTAACCATACATACGATAGTAGTACTACCGGGAGAGGCAGCAACTCAGCGAACTTACGCTCACCCTGAAACACTCCTATCCGTATTTGAGCAACCAAAAATGCTAGACTTATAACCAGGTACGTAAAGCTACGTTCTTTCCTTAACGCTAAACTAATCCCTTGATTTTCACGGGGTGGGCCTGGGCCTATTTTCCCTCCAACCAAATCAGGTCAGGTCACCTTTTACGTGGGTTACGTAAAAATCTTTACCTAGATGTAGCAAAGCTCTTGAGCAAGCGGATGGACGGTTTCCATCGGCAACGGAGGGTAATGGGTTGAGGGCATCCAATTTGACATATGGGCCAAATACCTCTAAACCGCCCGGTGAGCCAGGCTCAAATAGCCAGCCAATCCCATGTAAGGGCCAAAATGGACCGGCCTACTTCAACGTTCACTATTTTATTTTCTGTTGTTTTGTTTTTTGGTTGTTGTTTTAGATTTTTTCTGTCTGGATTTGTTTTCATTTTCCCCCAATTTTTTCTCTTCTTCCAGGCTTGGTTATTATTATCAATTTGTTTATTATAAGTTTCTGTTCTATAAATATTTTTGAATATATAGTGAACATTTTTAAAATATATGTTGAATATTTTTTCATCTGCAGTGTACATTTTTTTAAAACACACTGAACATTTTTCAAATACAAACTAATTTTTTTATATCTATGATGTACATTGTGTTTGTTTGCGATGGGAAAATGAGTGTTATTCCATATTTAGAGAGTTACAATCGAGAAGCAAAAGATCCTCAATACATAGTGGTCCAAGGTGCATCCACACAGTTGTGGTACACGCTATACGGCAATAATTTGCCAAGCGATCGGTGACTTTATTTTGATCCCTAGTTAACTTATGGGGAATAAACACCCTATCTATCATCAACTCCTTGATTTCAGCCACAAGATGACCATAAGCACAACAAACTAGTCCATCCCCGGATAGACAGGATAAAGCCTACAGTGTTCTTATACAATGCTTTTTTCATATATGCTGAGTTTTTTATATTATATACTAATTTTTCAAAAATGTTCACAATTTCAAATTTTGTTCACCATTTTGAAATATATTTATGGTCGGCCCACACCAGGGATGCCCTGTGCTGCAACCCAAAAGGTCTCGCTCGCTGAGATCACTCGCTCCGTTCGCTCGTACTGCTCACCTTGCTTGGCCTTTTCCTGCTCCTCTAGAAATGACAAATAGTTGTTGGCTGATAAAAAAACCGGCAAACGGTTGTAGATTTGGAAAACTTCATAAAATAAAATGTAATGCTCACTGATATTAAAATGGGATATTTTTTCATGAATCTGATAAAAGTCCAGGAATTTCGTTAAATTGTTCCAACTTTAAAAAACATTGATAAATTTTATAAATTGAACATGAACTTGAAATTGTTTGGGATTTTTTAATTTTTCAGGAAATTCGAATATTGAACCTTAATAACATTCATAAGTAAAAAAACCTCGAAATAAAAGTAAAAAGGAACAATGAAAATACAGAAAGGAAAAACTGGAAGCGAAATAATACTATATCTCGCCTTATGCAAGACAAGCGAAACAATAGCTCAGCTCACCATGTGTGTTTGTCAGGCTGATGTCACATACGTATTATTTTCTTTTTTTACTTTTACTTATATTTTGAATAATAATTAATTACATATATTACTAAATTTTAATTAATTCAATTTTATAAAGGGTTCATAGCACATTTTAAAAACTGTTTATTTGTTATATATAAAAAAAATTTACTCAACTATTAGGAAATATTTGTACCTTTCAAAAAAACATGTGACATAAAAAATGATCACAGTTCCGAGAAACTGTACGTAATATTTTTGGGAAATATTACGCAATGTAAAAAAATGTTTGTGTAATTCACAATTAAATGCTTCGTACCATTGAAAAATAAGTGTACGCTACATTTAAACAAATGTTCATCCATTTCAGAAATATGTTTGTGGCATATTTAAAAGACAATTTATACAATGTAAAAAAATGTTGCATATGTTAAAAAATGTTTTATATCATTCAAAAAATAATTCAACTTGTATTTGAAAATTGTTTGGCATGCATTCAAATAAATGTTTAAAAACATGTATTTGAAAATCGTTAATAGTGCAGTTGAAAAATGATGACATTTATAAACAATATTTTAGATGTATGCAAGAAATGTTCAATATGTTTTGAAAAAAGTAGACATCAAAATATATATTTGAAAATGATAATCATGTAGGAGTATTTGAAACATGTTGAGCTTGCATTAAAAATGTTCCTATGTATACAAAAATATAAGCTATGTTTGAGTAAATTGGACATGTGTAGAAAAAACCCTGAAGAATATTGAAGAAAATGGTAAAAACTGAGGAAAGAAACAAAGAAAACCGAAGAAAGAAAAAGGAAAGGAACCAAAGAAAAGTAGAGAAAACCAAAGAAGATCAGATAAAAACAAAAGAAACCGATGCAAAAACAGTGAAATACCAATAAAGAAAACTAGATGAAAGAAAACTCGCGCAAGAGCTACAATACTGGGCCGACATACTAGCGTTGTGCCAGATTGGGGACCTGACAATGGGTCTCTAATCATTCGTTGTTACCTTGAGCCACCGGACGATCTACTTGAATGGAGTTGCCAACGTCTTCATGGCCTTGCAACATATAAATACCAAATTCACCATGCTATGCAAGACATTGTTTGATTTCTGTAGAACTGCACAAAAAGATAAGGTGGTTAATCCAGCTTCATGTTCCATTATAATGTGCAAACTGATGAGAAACCCCATCCGTTCTACAATCATAGGCATTAGATATTTTGAATGGGAAAATCTTGTCAAAGTTTAATCATTGATGTTAGCAAGAAGACATTCAGTTGATAGTTTTGAATTGGAAAACCTTGTCAAAATTTTCACATTGATGTTAGCCAGAAGACATGCATTTGATATTTTGGAATGGGACGCCCTTTTCCGTGAGCAACGTCGATCGTTTCTTCCTATTTGTGTGTTCAGTACAGAAGTAAATACTGGCTCTGGTGAGATGTATATTCATGAATGTTGACTTGCGTACGGTATTTTAAGAGTTTGTTCTGAATGTTGTCTATAAAATGGCAAGCCTTGTAAGTTTCATTGCAAAGTTGAGCTTGGAAAGCCGTGACACGCGGCACCACGAGCTGTTTACCGTGCCTCCTGAGAATAATGCTTCGCATTATTTTGCATGTTGATATAATGCTAGCGATTTGCATGTTAAGAAGATCACCCTCTTCTGTTGTTTCTGTGCTTACGAAGTTCATCGTCTTAGGTTTCATTCGACAACTAGTTCGGGTAGGCTAGCTAGAGGTGAAACCATATGATCTTCAGACCAACTCATCATCTTACCATTTCATGTCGGCTCAGTCTCTCGAAGGTGTTCATAGGGGTGGGTGTTCGTGTGTGCATTTATAGGGATTACTGTATGCACGTATGTATGAGCGCTTGCGTCTGTATTGTGTTAAAAAAATCTTATCGTTTCATGCATAACCTATGTTATAAAATATAAATGGACGGAATAACTTCAATTCTTCGCCCTTGCAGTCGTAAGAGCATGTACCGCCTCCTTTTCTTTTTAGAAACTAGAGCATCAACCGGACGCCTGTAACCCACCTTAAACAACAGTGTGACGACCCGGTCATGAAATTCAACCCAGACGGGCTCCTCAAACGGGTGTCGACACTAGTAGAAAAGGGGGCAATGGTACAGGCCAGGTCAGCCCATTTGTCCCGGTTCAGTCCAGAACCGGGACCAATGGTGGCATTGGACCCGGTTCGTGAGCCCCGGGGGCCGGCCGGGCCACATGGGCCATTGGTCCCGGTTCGTCTGGACCTTTTGGTCCCGGTTGGTGGGACGAACCGGGACCAATGGGCCTCGCTCCTGGCCCACCATCATTGGTCCCGGTTGGGGGGACGAACCGGGACCAAAGGCAGCCCATTAGTCCCGGTTGGTGGCACGAACCGGGACTAAAGGGTTGGTCCTCGTTGCAGTCAGAGTTTAGTCCCACCTCGCCAACCGAAGGGCGCTCACACCCGTTTATAAGCCCCTCCCTCTCTGCCTTGTTGAGCTCCTCTCAGAGTGAAAATTGATGCCCTTATACAGGGAATTTGACCTAAATTCATATTGAATTTCTCTGAACTTAGTAGAAATTTATTATGAATTTAGGTCTAATTTTCTCTATAAGCGCATCTATGCTCATTTTTTAGTAAAGTTGATCACAACTATTTTTTCTTCTATTTATTTCTGAGTAGTTTTTTATATAGTTTTTTTCTTTTCTGCTATATTTATTTTTTTTCTATTTATTTCTGAGTTGTAATAAGTCTTTAAAAATAAAAAAGAGGCGCAATGCTCGTTAATTAGCTTCAAGCCTTTCGGAATAGTGTAAACTGCACTGCACATAGCTCCGTGCAGTCTACCCTATTCCTCAAGGCTTAAAGCTAAGCAACGTGCAGGTTAGCATTGAGCCTCTTCTGCATCGTCTTTGCACTCGGGGCTTATAAACCGCTGCGAGTGCCTCTCGCTTGGCGAGGTGGGACTAAAAAACAGCTGCAGAAAGAATCAACTAAAAAACTCTTTTACCGGTTCATGGCACGAACCGGTACTAAAAGGTGCTCGTGGGGCACCAGCCTTAAAACCTGTATCAAATAAAATGCCTTTGTAACAGCCTTAGAACTGGTACTGAAGGAATCAACTAAAAAGCTTTTATAAACCTCTAGTATTATTGAAACTAAAGTTATATAGAATTTTGTTACAAACTTTAATAGCAAAAAGGATTATCATAAAAGAAAATAAATAAGTAATTACAATTCTGTATAAAACATTAAAAGAAAAAAGAATTATCATAAAAGGAAATAAATAAGTAATTAGAATTCTGTTCAAAACATTAAAAACAAAAAGAATTATCATAAAAGAACATAAATAAGTAATTAGAATTTTGTTACAAATGATACCATTCCAACTTGGAACCTTTTCAAAGTTCATTTCAAATGCTTTTCAATTTCATGGTCTTATAGCTCAAAATAATCAGTAAATGCATGAAAAATAACAAATGAAGTCAGAAAGGGTTGTAAATTGATGTTGTGGCTTTGAATGGTGCATTTTGAACATAGAAAAACAAGGGGGTTCAAAGAAGTTCAATTTTTTTTGAAATCCCTTTGTAACAGACGAGTTTTCGTATGAAACCCTGATACTTCGAAGGAGATTGTTTATTTTGTACATGAAGTGCATCCAGTTTTTGCCGTAAGCCTCTCTACTTTCTTGCACATGCTATGTGGGTGAAATGATGATACCATGCCAACTTGGAACCTTTTCAGAGTTCATTTCAAATGCTTTTCAATTTCATGGTCTTATAGCTCAAAATAATCAGTAAATGCATGAAAAATAACAAATGAAGTCAGAAAGGGTTGTAAATTGATGATGTGGCTTTGAATGGTGCATTTTGAACACAGAAAAACAAGGGGGTTCAAATAAGTTCAAACATAACGAAATCCATTTGTAACAGACGAGTTTCCGTATGAAACCCTGATACTTCGAAGGAGATTGTCTGTTTTGTACACGAAGTGCATCCCGTTTTTGCCGTAAGCCTCTCTACTTTCTTGCACATGCTATGTGGGTGAAATGATGATACCATGCCAACTTGGAACCTTTTCAGAGTTCATTTCAAATGCTTTTCAATTTCATGGTCTTATAGCTCAAAATAATCAGTAAATGCATGAAAAATAACAAATGAAGTCAAAAAAGGTTGTAAATCGATGATGTGGTTTTGAATGGTGCATTTTGAACACAGAAAACCAAGGGGGTTCAAATAAGTTCAAAAAAATTGAAATCCCTTTGTAACAGACGAGTTTTCATATGAAACCCTCATACTTCGAAGGAGATTGTCTATTTTGTACACGAAGTGCATCCAGTTTTTGCCATAATCCTCTCTACTTTGTTGCACATGCTATGTGGGTAAAATGATGATACCATGCCAACTTGGAACCTTTTCAGAGTTCATTTCAAATGCTTTTCAATTTCATGGTCTTATAGCTCAAAATAATCAGTAAATGCATGAAAAATAACAAATGAAGTCAAAAAGGGTTAAATTGATGATGTGGTTTGAATGGTGCATTTTGAACACAGAAAAACAATGGGGTTCAAATAAGTTCAAACATAATGAAATCCATTTGTAACAGACGGGTTTCCGTATGAAACCCTGATACTTTGAAGGAGATTATCTGTTTTATATACGAAGTGCATCCAGTTTTTGCCATAAGCCTCTCTACTTTCTTGCACATGCTATGTGGGTGAAATGATGATACCATGCCAACTTGGAACCTTTTCAGAGTTCATTTCAAATGCTTTTCAATTTCATGGTCTTATAGATCAAAATAATGAGTAAATGAATAAAAAATAACAAATGAAGTCAGAAAGGGTTGTAAATTGATGATGTGGCTTTGAATGGTGCATTT
>NC_041389.1:707456083-707457940 GCF_002162155.2 Triticum dicoccoides | reverse complement strand
GTTCATTTCAAATGCTTTTCAATTTCATGGTCTTATAGCTCAAAATAATCAGTAAATGCATGAAAAATAAAAAATGAAGTCAGAAAGGGTTGTAAATTGATGATGTGGCTTTGAATGGTGCATTTTGAACATAGAAAAACAAGGGGGTTCAAATAAGTTAAAAAAATGAAATCCCTTTGTAACAGACGAGTTTCCGTATGAAACCCTGATACATCGAAGGAGATTGTTTGTTTTGTACACGAAGTGCATCCAGTTTTTGCCGTAAGCCTCTCTACTTTCTTGCACATGCTGTGGGTGAAATGATGATACCACGCCAACTTGAAACCTTTTTAGAGTTCATTTCAAATGCTTTTCAATTTCATGGTCAGAAACAAAATGAAGTCAGAAACAAAATAAAATAAAATAAATAAGTAATTTTAAACAAAATAATATAAACTTTAATAAAATAGATAAGTAGAAACAAAAAAAACTTTAATAACATAAATATAATTTATGAAACTAAAATTATGAAAGTATTTTCTGTTCAAAACATTATAAGCAACTTCTAGTATTATTGAAACTAAAATTATATAAAATTCATGCAACTAAAATTATCAAAGTATTTTTTGTTCAAATTCATTAAAAGCAAAAAGAATTTTCATAAAGAACTTTTTTTGTTAGAAACTTTAATAGCAAAAAGAATTATCATAAAATAAAATTAATAAGTAATTATAAATAAAATAAAATAAAATAAATGAGTATTTTGTTGTATGTAGAAACAAAACAAAATAAATAAAGCAAAGAATAAAACAAAAAAAACTGGGAAAAAATAAAAAATTTGCCACCAACTGGGCCACCACGGCCTGAATACGACTAGAAACCCATCCATGGGCCAGGATTCAGCCCTGCAGTAGGCCTAGAAGGCCCATCAGGCAAAGCAGTAGCAAGTAGGCCCGTAAGCCTGCAGTGGAGAGGAGCTCGAGAGGGGTGCGGCAGTGGGGCTTATAAACCACTGCGCGCCCCCCTTTAGTCCCGGTTGGAGCCTCTAACCGTGACCAAAGGCCTCTGCTTCCCGCTCTTTGGGCTGCTGAAAAGAGGCCTTTGGTCCCGGTTGGAGGCACCAACCGGGACTAAAGGGTTGCATTGGTCCCGGTTGGTGCCACGAACTGGGACCAATGCTTTTGCTATATAGTAGCACTTAGGAAAATTTCAGAAACCGCCCATCCCCACTTCAATCTCTTCTTCGGCCTGCTCTCCCCCGACGGCGGCGAATCCATCTCCCCGGCCCGTCCCGCGCCGCCCAGGCCCGTGCCGCCCCGACGCCGTCGCCGCCCCACCCGCCCCGGCCCTCGCCGCCCCGACACCGTCGCCGCCCTGCCCACCCCGCGCCACACCTCGCCGTCGCCGTCGCCGTGAGCAACTAATTTAATTTGACGTTAGTAGTAGTTAATTTAGATGTGTAGTTTATTTTGTTAGATTTTTTTGTAATTTATAGATTTTTTGTTAGATGTGTAGTAATTTAGATGTGTAGTTCATAGATTTTTCATATTGTGTTAATTTAGATGTGTAATTAATTTGTTCATATTGTGTTAGATTTTTTTATGATTTTTTCTGTTGTAATTTAGATGTCAAATTTTTATGATTTGTTTCTGTTGTAATTTAGATGTCAATTTTTTTCATATTGTGTAAGTAATTTAGATGTCAAATTTTTATGATTTTTTTCTGTTCATAGAATTTTTATGATTTTTTTGTTCTAATTTTGTTCATAGAATTTTAATGATTTTTTTGTAGTTCGTTGATTTTTTTGTTAGATGTGTAGTAATTTAGATGTGTAGTTCATAGATTTTTCTGTTAGATTTTTTTTCATATTGTGTAATT
>NC_041389.1:707381769-707455924 GCF_002162155.2 Triticum dicoccoides | reverse complement strand
CTATTGTAATTTAGATGTCAAATTTTTATGATTTTTTTCTGTTGTAATTTAGATGTCAATTTTTTTTCATATTGTGTAAGTAATTTAGATGTCAAATTTTTCATGTTGTTCATAGTATTTTCTTTGTCAATTTATTGTGTATGTATAGGAAAATTAGTTAGAAAAATAATAGAACAATAGTTAAACTAGTTTATTTTTAGTAAGTAGTACTTTATTTTATTTATAGTAAGTGTTTCATATATAGTTGAACTAGCTAGTTGATTTAATAAACCAATTTATTTTACTATATATAGAAGTAGTTTATTTTTAATAAGTACTACTTTATTTATTTATAGTAAGTGCTTAGTAGTTGAACTAGTTGATTTAATTAATAAAACTACTTTATTTAACTATATATAGAAGTAGCTCCCGCATCGACGTCGACGATGCCTATCCCGCATCCTCGTCGTCGTCGACTCGGCGGTGGTGGAGGCCTGCTTGATCAGGGCCATGTTCGGGACTGGGCTCCGCCGGGCTGGTATTGGGAGGTGCTACCTTCTGGAAGACGTAGGTTGGTGAGGAGGCAGCCCGTTATTGACCCGATCCTTGTTTGGTGGCGGTCGCGTGGGCCAGTGACGGTGCCGAGGCTTCCGGACACCGCGGAGGTGGTACATCACCGTGTCAGCGAGGAGGACGAGCACGTCCGTCGCTACATGGTTGCGTTGGAGGGTAGGTTCGACAATACCTGGCAGGTTCTTCAGGGATCTCACTGGAGCTATGATCCTGTGATCGTTCCTTATCTTTGGGTGTCCACCGCCCGCGATGATACCCGTCGGGCGCTATGGTTCTAGCTGTATTAATTAGCGATGCTATATGTATAATAGTATTTGAGGAGTACTCGACGATGTACGGACACAAGAGATGATGTACTTTTGGTTATAATTGAATGCATGTTAATTTGAATACTACTTTATTTTATGATTTGGTTTTGCTTATTGAATGCTCATATTGGAAAAGTACTCCTACTTTGAATGCTAAAATTGAAGAGCACTCTATGCAGAAATCTAGGAGCCTCCTCCATCATCTACGCCGTCGTGGGGGTAGCTTCTCCTTCATTCCCATGTGCTAGACAATTTGTTGTAATAATGCACTCGAGAATGAAAGGAGGAGCTACGTACCATCACCGATAGTCAACCCATGATTAATAATAATGATCTAATTTAGGTTTTTTAGTACATATATTTAATATTTGAATTATGAACTTAGGCCGGAAATGTCGTACTCGGACGACAAAAACCGCCCGGGGGAGTGCGACTGGTGCCACGACGACCGAGGTATGTGCGACAGGTTCATTGAGCTGGACGAAGATCGACGCTTCAGCATTAGGCTCGAGGAGACCTTCGATGTTCATACGGTACACAACGACGACAATAGTTGTTTTCGTAATTAAGCACGACTTCAACTATTTTAACGTGTATTTTTTGTCTTGTCCAATTCGACTAGCTTATCCCATGCTATGCAAGACGCTATGTCTTGGAGAGGATGGGTTTTGAAGACCATGAAAGTATGGAAACCAAAAAAATTCTCTTAAGGACCCATCATGGTGTGGATTTTCAAGTAAAGCTGTACAATGCTGAGAGTGTACCCCATTTTGGTTGCAAAAACTGGGAAGCACTTTGCAAGATGTATGGTTTTGATGAGGGTATGCTTGTTACCATGGATCTTGGTGATCCTACAATCCAGCAAGACAATATGGGCATTTGGGTCCTTGTGGATACACCTCCAATTCTTCCCCGATGTGAGCTTAACGTAGTCATTAAGTAATTTATATTGTTTATTTCGAGATAGTTGACAGCTTGTTTCCATTGACAGCTTATTTTCATTCTTCAAAGAATGTGCGGAAAATGGTAGACAAAATCCACTACACCGATGGCTCCGAATTAACTTATAAGGAGAAAAATCGTCTGATCTCATTTTGTACTGATCTTGAGAATTACAATGTCTACAATCGAACTCCTCAACATTATGGTCAATACGTGCCACTAGTGCACGTGTTGAACTACGGTAACTACCATGGAGATACCCTGGTAAGATTTTTTACTATTATGACATCCCTGCAGATTTTTTTAAATACTTCTAAAACTAGTACATCATTGCTAACTACGAAGTTATTACTATGTTTTTCAACAGATAATCCCGAATGATTGTGTGCCTCATCTGATGTATACGCACGGTCGCCTTGATGTTTTGAACATACAACCAGGTCGTCCTACGAATCTCAATTGTCCATACCGGATTTCTAAAAGAAGTGGAGACATGACAATCAAAGAATGGAAAAAATGTATGGACATTCGTAAGGAGCTTCTTGCAAGCAAAAGGAGGTGAAGCGCAAGAATTGGAGACATGGTGATCTCCATTCTTCATAATGGAGAGTCAGGGTCTTATTGTTTTATGCTATTTTACCTTAAGGGTGTTTAGGTCCTACCTAATACTGATGATCATGTGCTAAGAAAAATTATGTAGGGTTGGGTTCGATGACTATGAGGATGATGATCGTATGACTTGTTATTAATAACGAGTAGAAGTTGTATGATGATGCATGATTAGTAGGACTTGTTATTATATATGATGATTTATGATGCAAGCATGCATAAGTTATTATATATCAGCGGGTGAAATGAACATAGCAGTATAAGAGAGGACACTTCTCTCTATTAGCTACCTAATAACAACCTAAAATTAACCGCCAAAACCCCTAAACCAGCCACTTTTTTTTTTAAAAAAAGAAAAACCTCAGCTACTGACACGTGGAAGCCTTTTAGTCCCGGTTCATGTCACCAACCGGGACCAAAGGCCCCCTTGACTGGGCTGCTCGCAGTGGCCACGTGGAGGGCCTTTAGTCCCGGTTCGTGTTAGAACCGGGACTAAAGGGTGGAGGCATTAGTAACGACCCTTCAGTCCCGGTTCAAGAACCGGGACTAAAGGCCCTTACGAACCGGGACAAATGCCCCCTTTTCTACTAGTGCAAACGCCCGAGCCAGTCGGGACCCCTCATATACAACCGAAATATGTCATGGCCGAGAATATAACCACCTACGCTATGCTCATGCCAGAGTATCGGTACCAGATCGAGCAAGATATCCTGGCGAGGCGCGCTGCCCACATCGCTACAGGGCTGCCTCCGGACTCGTCGGAGCCAGAGGAGGAGGAGGGAGAGGAGCAGTAGCTGGCTCCGATGGATTTAAGATTTCTAGTATGAGGTATCCAGATGCAGATGAGTAAATTTGAGGCTTCACCGGTCAGTGTCCATCTGTAGATGCAGTAAGCTGCTACACAACACATGTTTTCCGTTCTAATCCCGTCCTTTTATTTGTCTTTTTTCTGATTAATCCCATCTTCTTCGCCGGCGAGCTCACTGAGCTCAGCGACTAGGACCAGATGACGGACGAGGCTTCCGACCAGGATCCGCCGCCACCGCCCGTGCCCGTTCATGCCGTGTTCACCATAGAGCATGTGCGGGTGCACTTCGATGCCGTAATGGCGGAAGAGCTACCAGCGCCGGCGGTCTCGGTGTTCTGGCAAGCACATGAGGAGCAATGCTACAACCTTCGTCTCCTCAACGAGCGCCAACACGCGGAGGGGCAAATCACCAGCTAAGAGGCGAATGACAATGCCGTCGCAGACATGCTGGCTAATGATCCTGGCTTCTTGGATGAGCAGCAGGCGCTGTGCCAGACCATCCGTACGGCCCGCGTGGCCTTCTCTGTCGTCCTTCGAGTTATTGCGCTCCTAGTGGCGCCGCCGTCTCGCGTTGTTAACATGGTCAACGAACATGAGGAATCAGGGGATGACTTTATCTGGAGAGGATGACAGTACAGACCCACCAGGGCCATACCATACGTACGCAAGTGTCTCCTTATTACAACTATAAAAAATCTTGTCTAATTCACATCTAGATGTTTTCTAAAGATGTCACATCTAAGCTCCCACAAATAACGCAGCAATAAGGAACAAAAAATCGGGACAAAAGAAATAGACCACAAACATAATGCACATCAGGTTAGATGTGACATAACTATGTCACATCTAGATGTGTCCTAGACAGACCCAAAAAAATTGTCAACCTATATAGTCAATAAATGAGAGAATTGCACAAGGAGCGGCCGACAGCTGGGACACAACAGCTCGAGCAGTATTTGTTTTTGAGGTGTGAGCAGAGTTTTTCTTGAGCAATGTTTTTGTTGTTTAGAGGAGCAGAGTATCAACTGGGCGGGCTGTGGCCCGTCTAGCTCAGAGTATTATTTTATGCCGACCAAATATGCTGCCCAAATATTAATTTTTCATGGTCAAAATGGCTTGCCCATGCCCAGCTATACTTTTTTGAGGAATACCCAACCCAGGCCAACTTGTTGTTCTCCGGCCCGCTGGGCTGGAAATCTTTCCTACGAAGGATGCATTAGGCTTAAAGTATCACCAAAGAACTAGCTATGGACAGGGGTGCGTGGAAGCTTGGTATCCAGGTGCCAGAGCCATGAGTTGGCCACGAGATCTTATGGGTTTCACCTCTAGCCTACCCCAACTTGTTTGGGACTAAAGGCTTTGTTGTTGTTGTGATGGATGCATTAGGCTCGTTAAGAAAATGGGTTTAAAATATTAATAAATGGGCTGTAATTATAAATAATGTAATTAGTTTTAGTATTATATTTTTGTGGATTTTTTTGATGGAACCTGTTAGAGGGCGGGGAGCTCCCGCATTGCATTTGTTTGGATTTTTAAAATTTTAATTTCACTCATTGTTGCGCGCAAAATTTCGTTGAATTTATACCTAGTAGAAATTTAATTTGAAATTAGATTTAATATGGCTCAAAATTTTGGAATAAATAATATATAGGATCCCATAAAAATATGGGAAATTTGGTTGAAATTATAAACCATTGTCCTGGCTAGAAAAATGGGTTGTAATGTTAACAAATAGTAAATGAATTGCAGTAAATTCAATTAGAATTAAGAAATGTGTTGTAAATTATTAGAAATCGCAAATGGATATGCTCTTTGCCACATATGTGATGATCACTTGTGGGCCTACTAAGTTCATGCGTACACAACCGTAAAAAAACAAAGTTGACGCGTATGCAAGGCTTTTTCACCTTATTGTCAACACACGATTTCAGCAGCAGTGGTCGTTGGATGTTCATCCAACGCCTGTCGTCCTTCTCCAATCTCGGATATTCTTGCTTCAGCCACATAAACTACCGCCGGTGGTACCGCCTGCTACCGCCTCCCATGGCCATCTGTGCTGCCCCGCAGGCCTCACATGCCCACCCTACTCCCATCGTCATCCAGGTCATTTCTCTACTCACCAATACCTCCTATTATTCTCTGGCGACGACAGCCTCACACCGCAGCCGTACTAGTGAACCCTCGTACTCCCCTCCATGTGGGCATCCACTGTTGCATCTTCGCCGGCTGTGGATCGTTCCCTTCCTAGGCCTCGCCGTCATCCACCGTGTTGGTTTTCTCGGGGCGGCATGGTCAACTTTGTCAACAAACGACAACCATTTGAAGAGGGATATACGTGGAGTTGCTGACAGTAGGGACCCATATGGTCCATGGCCGCACGCAAACAATTGCCTCCTTATTATGCGAAAACAAATGATTTCTCCCCCAACAGGTTTGACCCACCAGCTACATCTTCGCACGCAACCAAGTGATTCCTTATTACGTGAAAAAAAAAGTTTCCACTCACTGATAGCTGGGATCCACCAGCTACATCTTCGCATGCAAGGAGCCACCTTATTATGCGCAAAAAATTGACTCCCCTGCTAGCTGGGACCCACCAGATTTGGATGCTGACTTGTGGGCCTACTAAGTTGATGCGTACACAGGGCTTTGTCCACTTAGTCAACATACGATTCTAGGTGTAGTGACCATTGGATGTTAATCCAACCGCCATTGTGCTTCTTCAACTTCTAGTCTTCTTGCTCTAGCCGCCCAAACCAGCGTCGGCCGTGCCGCCTGCTCCTGCCTCCCGTGGCCGGCTGTGCTGCTGCGCAGGCCTCACCGCTCCACCCTACTCCCAATCGCTGGTCTGGTCATCCCTACACTCACCCAGACCTCCTGTTATTCTCCGGCAGTGGCAGCCTCACACTGCAGTCGAACCAAAAACCCTCATACTCCCCTCCGCGTGGGAAACAACTGCCCAGTCTTCCCCGGCTCTGGGTCAATCCCTTCCTATGCCTCGCCGTCGTCCACCACCTTGGTGCTCTTGGCGCGGCATGGTCAAGGAACGACTTCCATCGGAAGAGGACTGTACGTGGAGAGGCTGATAGCTGGGTCCACGGTCACACGCAAGGAAGTGCCTCCTTATTACGCGCAAAACAAATGATTCCTCCCCCTTCTTGCTGGGACCCACCTTATTTGGATGCTGACTTGTGGGCCTACTAAGTTGACGCGGACGTAGGGCTTTGTCAACTTAGTCAATAATAAATGATTCTAGCTATAGTGATCGTAGGATGTTAATACAACGGTCGAGCTTCTTCTTCAAACTCTGGTCTTGTTGCTCCAGCCGCCCAAACCAGTGCCGGCTTTACCGCCTGCTCATGCCTCCTGTGGCTGGATGTGCTGCCGCGCAGGACTCACCACCCCGCCCTACTCCCATAGCTAGCCTGGCCTTTACTATACTCACCCACACCTCCTTTTATTCTCCGGCGACGGCAGATGAACCATCAAACCCTCGTACTCCCATCCGTGTGGGAAACAACTGTGTAGTCTTCTTTGGCTCCATGTCATTCCCTTCCTAGGCCTCGCCGTCGTACACCACCTTGGTGCGCTCGGCACGGCGTGGTCAACGTGGTTAACAAACAAGAATCATCGGAAGAGGACTGTACGTGGAGAGGTTGACAGTGGGGACGCACCAGGTCCATGGACGTACGCATGCAACTGCCTCCTTATTACACAAAAAATAAAATTATTCCTCCCCCTGAAAGCTGGGACCCACCAACTATATCTTCGCATGGAAGGAAGTTCCTCCTTATTCCTGGCCCTAACACCTGGGACCCACCAGCAACATCTTGGCACGCGGAAATGCCTCCTTATTTCGGGAAAAAAATGATTCCACCCCTGACAGCTGGGGCCATCCAGCTATATCTTTGCACGCAAGGAAATGCCTCCGTGTCCTCCCTGACAGCTGGGACCCACTCGGTGGAAGCGTATGTAGCGTTATCTGTCTGGTTGCGAACGTTTACGTACATAGCGGTCGATCGGTCTCTCTACAGTGATGAACCTTGGCCGAGTAAGGAGCAACACGTGTCATACATACAGTCTTGTCTAAACCGTGTACATGTACGTACAGCCACATGGCAGGGTCTCGAAGCGTACTCGCGCATACGTACAGCCAGTGCTGGTGTACATGGAGAGACAGTGGACGACATCAACGGTGTCGTGTTCATCGGCAGCCAACCGGCAGGGTCGGAACAGAGAAACAGTGTCGTGTTCATCAGGAGGCACCGAAACGTGTCGTGTTCATCGGGAGCCAACCGGCTTAGACGGAACAGCCGAAACAGGGTGTGGCGTACCGCAAAACGGAGGGAAACGGTCTTTTGCTCGAGTGCATACGGTCAAAACAGGGTCCTGTTCATTGGGAAGGGTCTGACGTCAAAACTGACGGAACTTGGGTCAAGGAGAGCAAGTCAGGATGAGTAATGCGGCTGCCAAAAAGGCAACTGCTGAATTAAAGGCCGAACAGGCTGCTCGCGCTAGTGCGAGGAGAGAATATCTACTATGGTGCTTGAGCTAAAGGATGACACTAGCCGATGTGAATTTCTCGAGAAAGATAACCAAACCAGAGCGGCCGATCTTGACAAGGCCTTACAAGAGGCGAGGGAAGCACGGTACGAGTCTAGAGCGGCTCGGGAGGAGATCCGACAAGCTGGGGAGATCGCGGCTAGTAAGCCCTTCTTATTACGAACTAAATTCGGTGATCCGAAGTATGCCCCGCTTAATCAAATGTGGAGTTCTCTAGACGCATTTTTGGACTTGCCTAAGAGTGTCTGTGATGCGTCTAGTTTTTCGAAGCGCAAGATGGACATGCGACGGAAAAGCTTTTCTGGTCGTAATTCAGCGTGCCAAAGCGTCTGCTATTGCTGAACGAACAGATGGCCCAGTGGGCCGAGCTCCACAAGATATCCGGATCTGCCGTGAAGGACGTCGTGGTCCGGCTGTGGCTGACTGAGCCAATTCCGAATAGTTATTTCGGTTTGGTGCAACGACTTGTTTGATGCGGCGTCGCGTATCGACATTGTTAAGCGGTCAACGTGCATAGAAGGTGCATGGATGGCCTTTGCCCGCGTCAAGACGTACTGGGCAAAGATGAAGGCCACCGATATTGCAGCGAAAAGTCCACCCAAGGGAAAGGACCATCACACGCCAGAGCATTATTTTGAGGATGTCCTAGAGGGTGCCCGCTTGATAGAGGGTCAGTGCTCGAAAGATATTATGTTCGAGTGAAATATACCAAAATTGTAAAAACAATATTATGATATATTAGGGCTATGTTTTTTATACTTTTGCCTAAAAAGTTTTTGGTGCCTCCTGTGCGGCCGTTTTTTGTATAATCTGAAAGTTTACCAGTCGTCGGCTTCGGCCCCCTCGCATATAACGCGGGGGTGTTCAGAAAAGCACTTGATCAATCTTGACCCAATGTCTTGGTCCATTGAGGTGGTGTCAATGAGGCGAACCAGACAATCGGACTATAGGCTTTAACACTTTCACTTAGCCATAGGAATTTGACAGTGGGTCTATGATATAGCCCCTGGTATGTACGTGGTTATCCAAATACGGTGCATTTACATACGTGACCAGAAGAAAGGTCCTTCGTGTAATTTGGAAGGAATCATCAAGATTCCGGTGAGTCATCGAGTGGTTGACCAGCTCTCGCCGCATCATGACAGTCAGTTTTCGGCTTTCTCTACTGAGGTGCTCAACCGGACAAACCAGGACACAATCGCAGTAGTTCTCCCTTTACTACCCTAGCCGATAGTAAGGTAGTATGCACAGGAGCCGGCAACCCAACTATTGACCAAAGACATGATTCAGGGCTGATGCATATAAGGCTAAACTCGTGACACCGAAGTGTGCTATAAAGCTGTTAGGACTGGTTGGCAACTCATATGTTGCCATATCGAGCCCTTGGCAATATATGCCGAGGTGCATGCATGAAATAACCACAGAAGCAAAATTCAGTTCTTTGGGAAAAGCGAATACTGAATACGGGTTATGTTGCTTAGCATCCGAATGATATGTTAAGCACGATCTTCATAGATTATAATGCTACTACCAAGGCTATTTGACATGCCGGGGGTCAAAAGCTGAGAAAAAGGGCACTTTACAGGTTTGAAATAAAGAGTGCGGTCTACAAAAAAACATTTGGACCTCCTGTCGCACGTCTGCGCTGCTTTGCCTTGGTTAAAGGACTTCTCAGCAAATATAGTCACCTGTGGTAAAAGATAAAAAAAATGGTTAAAAAAAGAAAGAGACTATGAGAGTGCGGATAGTGTTATTGGTCTGTCCGCATTGTGCCTCCGCCAGTGACCAGGGTATTTTAAGTGTATAATTATCTGCACGGGACAGACTTCGCGGCTATATGGGGCGGACGGCGGAGGCCGAACTCCTAATCTAGCTCTGAGATTGATTGGTCCTGCCTAATGGAGACAGGCGGCTTGATGGCCGACGAAATGTGCTACTTGATGGCCGATGAAATGTGAGGCTTGACAAGGCCGCTTTGTACTTCGACCGCAGTAGCCGTAGTATGCTCCTCTGTATGGAGGGAGCCTTCCGTATTTCTGTTTATCGTGATGGTGCCGCGTGGACTGGGTATCTTAAGTTGGAGATAGGTGTGATGTGGGACCGCATTAAAGCGAGCAAAAGCGCTATGCCCGAGTAGTGCATGGCAGCTACTGCGGAGCGGAACAATGTCGAAGGTCAAGCCTTTGCTTCGAAAGTTGTTTGGCGAGCCGAAAACGACTTCCAATGTAATCGAGCCCGTGCAGTGAGCTTCTATGCCGAATATTGTTCCCTTGAAGGTAGTTGTGGTGGGCCTGATTCTTGAAGGATCAATGCCGATTTTGCGGAAGTGTCTTGGTAGATTAGATTAAGGCTACTGCCGCTGTCCATAAGGACTTTCATGAGATGGAACTGTCGATAATTGGATCGAGGATGGGAGCTGCCAGACCTTCGTGAAGGATACTGGCTGGGTGGTCCTTGCGATCAAAAGTGATCGGGCGGGCCGCCCATTGGCTTAATTTTGGGGCGGCTGGCTCTATGACACCGGCGTCCCGCAGCGCGCGCTTGCAGTCCCCTATAGGGATGTGCATCACGTATACCATGTTCATTGTCTTTACTTCGGGGGGGAATTGCTTCTAACCCCCGCTGTTGGGTTGGCGAGTCTCTTTGTCATCGCTGTCACTAGGCGGCCCCTTCACCTTGTGTTCGGCATTAAGCTTGCCGACTTGTTTAAAAACCCAACTAAATCTGGCGTTGACCGCCATGTCTTGCGTTCCTTCATTGTTATTGCGACCCTTGTGTTTATTGCATTGTGGCTTGCCATTGCCATCTCGAACTTCGAAAGTATCCGGATCATCGGTGCTGTTGCTTCTACGAGCGAGCCAGTTGTCTTCTCCCGCGCAAAAACGGGTCGTCAGAGTGGTAAGGGCAGCCATGGATCTTGGTTTTTCTTGAACGAGGTGGTCGGCGAGCCACTCATCTCGTATGCTATGTTTAAAGGACGCGAGGGCTTCGGCGTCCGGAAAATCGATAATTTGGTTCTTTTTGATTAATAACATAGTCCAGAGCTTCCTGGCAGACTCCCCGGGCTGCTAGATGATGTGACTTAGGTCATCAGCGTCCGGAGGCCGAACATATGTACCTTAGAAATTATCACGGAAGGCGTCTTCCAAGTTTTCCCAGCTGCCGATGGAGTTCTCAGGGAGGCTGTTCAGCGAGTGCCGTGCTGGCCCCTTTAGTTTTAGTGGGAGGTGTTTGATGGCATGGAGGTCATCACCGCGGGTCATATGGCATGGAGGTCTTCAATCCATACTGCGGGGTCTGTTGTTCCATTGTATGATTCGATATTCGTGGGTTTAAACCCTTCCAGGAATTCGTGTTCCATTACTTCATCAGTGAAGCAAAGGGGGTGTGCGGCGCCTCTATGTCGGGCCACGTCACGATGTAGTTCGGTTGGAGTTCGTCTGCGGTGCTCGGCCCGGGCGTGGTTGTGTTTGTCACGTCCGGCTAGCTGGCCGTTGTTGCGTGTCCGGGCACGTCCCCCTGATGTGTAGATCGATCTGGTCTGACCTGCTCTGCTGTCTAGGTCCTGCCGCAGGTCATATGTATGAACCCGAGCTGTTATGTCTCTGCCCTTACCGCGAGGTGGTACGGGCTGGTGTTCGGCTTGAGTTGCCGCTTTGTCCCGGCCACGTGGTGGTCGATCAGCCGCATTATGCGGTGGTAGGATGGGCTCCTGCGCCTCGTCATCAAATTGGGGTAAAAATTTGCGCTTTGGGTAACTTTTGGTTGGGCGCTCGAGGCCGTATTCTTCGGCTGCTAGGACATTAGCCGATTTATCGTTGAGCAGATCTTGATCAGCTTGGAGCTGCTGCAGCTTCTTTTCAGGCTCTTTGCAGTGGCTATTAGCTGGCGCTTAAAGCGCTCCTGCTTGACAGGTTCCTCAGGCACGATAAATTTCTCGTTGCCGAAGCTCACCTTGTCCTCGGAGAGCGGAAGGTAGTTACTGTCCTCCGAGTCTTCGTTCATGGCCTATTCATCAGGGCTAACTCACCCATCTTCCCGTTCGTCCTATTCGGAGTTGGCTTAATGGGGTCTTCATTGTCTTCGGCATTGTCGAGAGTATTGGTTTCTCCTGTGCCGGTATTGTTGTATATTTTGTGGCGTGGCTTTGAGTTGCGCTGCTGATGTCGGTGCTTCGGCTGTATCTCAGGAGGCCTATCCTCGACTGGATCTTCCTTGTCATCGCCGCTATTCTCCTTGGGTGTATCCACCATGTACATGTCGTACGAAGAGGTGGCCGTCTAGTGTCCGGTGAATGGCGGGTTTTGGGCTTGTTCTTCTCCGGCATCGTCGTCCATACCGTTGATGTCTTCGGAGTCGTAATCAAGCATGTCGGTTAAGTCGTCGACACTGGCTATAAAGTGGGTGGCGGGTGGGACGTAAAATTCCCTGCTCTCAACCCCTAGTCCGGGCTGGGCATGGTTCGGATGTTGCTCCTTTGTAATGACAAGGGATCGCATTAAGTCCAGAGCTTTGCTTAAAGGCGAGGTTTGTCCCGAGAGAAGACAACCCGTGGGCACGGCGAGAGGGAAACTGCTTGGCTGAACTCACACGATGCTATTTTCGAGGATTTGGAGCCAGTGTCCGGAGAAGGGTCCGGCTTCATAATGGCTGTCGGTGACACCACTTCCTCCGGTTTCTCCACAATGGGCCTAAGGGTCGCAGATAGTCCGGCGAGCTCAGAGAGCCTGTCTTTGGACCTGGCGATACACTTTGGATCTAAGGCCAGAGCGGAGGTAGGAGGCGCGATTCCTTGGAAGAGCAAGTCTCCTCGGATATCAGCGACATAATCCGGATTTCCAAAACTAATCTGGTGACCTGGGGCGTAGCTGTCGAGTTGGCCCGCAGCATGAAGCCGCTGAACACAAGGATCTGGCAGGGAAGGAAAGCCTCCCCCCAGGCAGCGTTGCTGTAGATGATTGACGGAGCCATCAAACCTTCTGGTGACGACGCAATAGAACTCTCAATGAAAGCACCAATGTCGGTATCAAAACTGGCGGATCTCGGGTAGGGGGTCCCGAACTGTCTGTCTAAGGTCGATGGTAATAGGAGGCGGGGGACACGATGTTTATCCAGGTTCGGGCCCTCTTTATGGAGGTAATACCCTACTTCCTTCTTGATTGATCTTGATGAATATGAGTATTACAAGAGTTGATCTACCACAAGATCGTAATGGCTAAAACCCTAGAAGTCTAGCCTGTATGATTATGATTGCCTCTACGGACTAAGCTCTCTGGTTTATATAGACACCGGAGGGGACTAGGGTTGTACAAAGTCGGTTACAGAGAAAGGAATCTTCATATCCGGGTGCCAAGCTTGCCTTCCACACCAAGGAGAGTCCCATCCAGACACTGGTGAGAGTCTTCGGTCTTGTATCTTCACAGCCCATCAGTCCGGCCAATGTCAACAGGCCGGACGTATTAGGACCCCTTAATCTAGGACTCCCTCATATGGCGTACCGCGAAACGGAGGAAACAGCCTTTTGCTCGACCAGCTACGGTCGAAAGGGGATCATGCTCATCGGGAGGGGTCTGGCATACCGCAAAACGGAGGATACACACTTGTGGTGGAGCGCTACGGTTGAAGGGGGTCCTGTTCATCGGGAGGGGTGTGGCATGATACGTCTCCAACATTTTTGATTGTTCCATGCTATTATATTACCCGTTTTGGATGTTTATGGGCTTTACTTTACACTTCTATATCATTTTTGGGACTAACCTACTAACCGGAGGCCCAACCCAAATTGCTTTTTTTGCCTAGTTTAGTGTTTCGAAGAAAGGAATATCAAACAGAGTCCAAACGGGATGAAACCTTCGGGAGCGATCTTTTTGGAACAAATGCCAACCGGGAGACTTGGAGTGGACGTCAAGCAACAAACGAGGCGGCCACGAGGGTGCCCGGCGCGCCCCCTGGGGGTGGGCACACCTCACCCTCGTGGGCCCCTTAATCGTCAACCGACGTACTTCTTCCTCCTATATATACTCCCGTAGCCTGAAAACACCAGAAGCGACCACGAAAACCTAATTCCACCGGCGCAACCTTCTGTATCCGCGAGATCCCATCTTGGAGCCGTCGTCGGCGCTCCACCGGAGGGGGAATCCACCATGGAGGGCCTCTACATCATCTCCAAGGCCTCTCCGATGAGTTGTGAGTAGTTTATCACAGACCTTCGGGTCCATAGTTATTAGCTAGATGACTTCCTCTCTCTCTTTGAATCTCAATACAAAGTTCTCCCTGATCTTCTTGGAGATCTATTCGATGTAACTCTTTTTGTGGTGTGTTTGTCGAGATCCGATGAATTGTGGGTTTATGATCAAGTTTATCTAAGAGAAATATGTGAATCTCCTATGAATTCTTTTATGTATGATTAAGTTATCTTTGCAAGTCTCTTCGAATTATCAGTTTGGTTTGGCCTACTAGATTGATCTTTCTTGCAATGGGAGAAGTGCTTAGGTTTGGGCTCAATCTTGTGGTGTCCTTTCCCAGTGACAGCAGGGGCAGCAAGGCACGTATTGTATTGTTGCCATCGATGATAAAAAGATGGGATTTATATCATATTGCATGAGTTTATCCCTCTACATCATGTTATCTCTTAATGCGTTACTCTGTTATTCGTGAACTTAATACTCTAGATGCAGGCAGGAGTCGGTCAATGTGTGGAGTAATAGTAGTAGGTGCAGGCAGGAGCCGGTCTACTTGTCACGGACATGATGCCTATATACATGATCATGCCTAGATAATCTCATAACTATTCGCTTTTCTATCAATTGCTCAACAGTAATTTGTTCACCCACCGTACTACTTATGCTATCTTGAGAGAAGCCACTAGTGAAACCTATGGCCCCCGGGTCTATCTTTTATCATATAAGTTTGCCATCTACTTTTATTTGCATCTTTTACTTTCCAATCTATATCATAAAAATACCAAAAATATCTATCTTATCATATTATCTCTATTAGATCTCACTTTCGCAAGTGGCCGTGAAGGGATTGACAACCCCTTTATTGCGTTGGTTGCGAGGTTCTTGTTTGTTTGTGTAGGTGCGTGGGACTTTTGAGGAGCCTCCTACTGGATTGATACCTTGGTTCTCAAAAACCGTGGGAAATACTTACGCTACTTTGCTACATCACCCTTTCCTCTTTAAGGAAAACCAACGCAAGCTCAAGACGTAGCATGGTGTACTGCAAAATGGGACTCCATGGGCTACTGTTCACCCACCATCGACTTCCTCTAGCCTCCACCTGCACTGTTCATCCACCGCATCTTCCTCCCGCCTCCACTAGCTACTGTTCATCCAGCCCTCCACTGGCTACTATTCAACCAGCCCTCCACGGGGTCCTATTCATTGATGACCCACAAGTATAGGGGATCAATCGTAGTCCTTTTGATAAGTAAGAGTGTCAAATCCAACAAGGAGTAGAAGGTAATGACAAGTGGTTTTCAGCAAGGTATTCTCTACAAGTATTCAAATTGTCGGTAACAGATAGTTTGATAGCAAGATAGTTTGTAACGAGCAAGTAATGGTAACGGTAAATAATATGCAGCAAGGTAGCCCAATCCTTTTGTGGCAAATGACAGGCCAAAACAGTCTCTTATAATAGGCAAAGCATTCTTGATGGTACACGGGAATTTCAGCTAGTCACTTTCATCATGTTGGTTCGATTCATGTTCGCTACTTTGATAATTTGATATGTGGGTGGACCGGTGCTTAGGTGTTGGTTTTACTTGAACAAGCCTCCTACTTATGATTAACCCCCTTGCAAGCATGCATCTGCAACTACGAGAAAAGTATTAAGATAAAATCTAACCATAGCATTAAATTTTTGGATCCAAATTGGTCCCTTATGGAATAGCGCATAAACTAGTGTTTAATCTTCTGTCACTCTAGCAACCCATCATCTAATAACTACTCCACAATGCGTTCCCTTGGGGAAAAATGTGGAGAAGTGTCATGTAGTCGACATACACATGACACCACTAAGGGAATCACAACACACATAGCATCAAAATATCGAACACATATCAAGTTCACATGATTACTTGCAACAAGATTTCTCCCGTGACCTCAAGAACAAAAGTAATACTCACAAAAAATAATCATGCTCTAGATCAGAGGGATATTAAATAGCATAATGGATCTAAACATATAATATTCCACCAAATACACCATATATTAATCCACTGCAAGATGTAATCAATACTACTAGTCACCCACAAGCACCAGCCTAAGGCTCCGGTGCAAAGATTGAACACAAGAGATGAAATAGGGTTTGAGAGGCGATGGTGCTGTTGAAGATGTTGATGGAGATTGCCCTCCCCAAGATGGGAGAGTTGTTTGTGATGTGATGATGACGATGATTTCCCCCTCCGGGAGGGAAGTTCCCCCATCGGAATCGCTCCGCCGGAGGGCAAAAGTGCTCCTGCCCAAGTTCCGCCTCAAGACGGCGTCGCTTCGTCTTGAAAGTCCTGCTCTTATTTTTTTCTAGGTTAGAGTGACTTATATACCAGAAGAGGGGCACCGGAGGTGGGCCGAGGAGGGCACAACCCACTGATACGTCTCCAACGTATCTATAATTTTTGATTGTTCCATGCTATTATATTACCCCTTTTTGGATGTTTATGGGCTTTATTATACACATTTATATCATTTTTGGGACTAACCTACTAACCGGAGGACCAGCCCATACTGCTGTTTTTTTGCCTATTTCAGTATTTCGAAGAAAAGGAATATCAAACGGAGTCCAAATGGAATGAAACCTTCGGGAGTGTTATTTTTGGAACAAATCTGATCCGGAGAGCCTGGAGTGCAAGTCAAGAAAGCTCCAAGGTCCCCACGAGATAGGAGGGCACGCCCCCCCTTTAGGGAACACCCCCTATCTCGTGGGCCCCTCGGGCGTCCACCGACGTACTTCTTCCTCCTATATATGTCCACGGACCCCGAAAACATCCAGGAGCACCATGAAATACAATTTCCACCGCCTTCACCTTCTGTATCCGCGAGATCCCATCTTGGACCCTTCCCCGACACTCTGCCGGAGGGGGAATCGACCATGGAGGGCCTCTACATCAACATCCTTGCCCCTCCTATGAGTTGTGAGTAGTTTACCACAGACCTACGGGTCCATAGTTATTAGCTAGATGGCTTCTTCTCTCTTTTTGGATCTCAATACAATGTTCTCCCCCTCTCTTGTGGATATCTATTCGATGTAATCTCTTTTGGCGGTGTGTTTGTCGAGATCCGATGAATTGTGGGTTTATGATCAATTTTATCTATGAATAATATTTGAATATTCTCTGAATTCTTTTATGTATGATTGAGTTATCTTTGCAAGTCTCTTCGAATTATCAGTTTGGTTTGGCCTACTAGATTGATCTTTCTTGCCATGGGAGAAGTGTTTAGCTTTGGGTTCAATCTTGCGGTGATCTTACCCAGTGACAGAAAGGGTTGCAAGACACGTATTGTATTGTTGCCATCGAGGATAACAAGATGGGGTTTATATCATATTGCATGTGTTTATCCCTCTACATAATGTCATCTTGCTTAAGGCATTACTCTGTTCTTATCAACTTAATACTCTTGATGCAGGCAGGAGTCGGTCGACGTGTGGAGTAATAGTAGTAGATGCAGGCAGGAGTCGGTCTACTTGTTATGGACGTGATGGCTATATACATGATCATGCCTAGATAACGTCATAATTATTCGCTTTTCTATCAATTGCTCGACAGTAATGTGTTCACCCACCATAATACTTATGCTCCCGAGAGAAGCCTCTAGTGAAACCTATGGCCCCCGGGTCGATCTCTTATCATATTTGCTTTCAATCTACTTTTATTTGCATCTTTACTTTTCTGCATCTATATTATAAAATACCAAAAATATATTTATCTTATCATATTATCTCTATCAGATCTCACTTTCGTAAGTGACCGTGAAGGGATTGACAACCCCTTTATTGCGTTGGTTGCGATTTTTCAGTTTGTTTGTGTAGGTGCGTGCGACTTTTGAGGAGCCTCCTACTGGATTGATACCTTGGTTCTCAAAACTGAGGGAAATACTTACGCTACACTTTGCTGCATCACCCTCTCCTCTTCGGGGAAAACCAACGCTAGCTCAAGACGTAGCAAGAAGGATTTCTGGCGCCGTTGCCGGGGAGGTCTTCGCTCAAATCAAGACATACCAAGTACCCATCACAAACCCATCTCCCTCGCATTTACATTATTTGCCTCTCTTTTTTCCTCTCCCCCACTTCACCCTTGTCGTTTTATTCGCCCTCTCTTTCCCAATCTCCTCCTCTCTTTTCGCTTGCCGTTTTTCTGTTTGCTTGTGTGTTGGATTACTTGTTGCCATGGCACAAGATAATACCAAGTTGTGTGACTTCTCGAATACCAATAATAATGATTTCCTTAGTGCTCCGATTGCTCCTCTTAATGATGTTGAGTCTTGTGAAATCAATACTGCTTTGCTGAATCTTGTTATGAAAGATCAATTCGCCGGCCTTCCTAGTGAAGATGTCGCTACTCATCTAAACAATTTTGTTGATTTGTGTGATATGCAAAAGAAGAAAGATACGGATAACAATATTGTCAAATTGAAGTTATTTCCGTTTTCACTTAGAGATCGTGCTAAAATTTGGTTTTCATCTTTGCCCAAAAATAGTATTGATTCTTGGAACAAGTGCAAAGATGCTTTTATCTCTAAGTATTTTCCTCCCGCTAAGATCATCACTCTTAGGAACAATATTATGAATTTTAAACAACTTGATCATGAGCATGTTGCCCAATCTTGGGAAAGAATGAAATTGATGCTTCGCAGTTGCCCTACTCATGGTTTGAATTTATGGATGATCATACAAAATTTTTATGCCGGTTTGAACTTTGCCTCTAGAAATCTCTTAGATTCAGCCGCGGGAGGCACGTTTATGGAAATTACTTTAGGATATGCTACCAAATTGCTTGATAATATTATGGCTAATTATTCTCAATGGCACACCGAAAGATCTTCTACTAAAAAAGTGCATGCTATAGAAGAAATCAATGTTTTGAGTGGAAAGTTGGATGAACTTATGAAGATGTTTGCTACTAAAAATACTCTCTTGATCCAAATGTTATGCCTTTGTCTTCCTTGATTCAGAATAATAATGAATCTATGGATGTGAATTTTGTTGGTAGGAATAATTTTGGAAACAATGATTATAGAGGAAATTTTAATGCTAGACCGTTCCCTAGTAATTCCTCTAATAGTTATGGAAATTCCTACAATAATTCTTATGGTAATTTTAATAAGATGCCCTCTGATTTTGAGAATAGTGTGAAAGAATTTATGATTTCTCAAAGGAATTTTAATGCTTTGCTTGAAGAAAAATTGCTCAAAGTTGATGATTGGGCTAGGAACGTTGATAGACTTACGCTCGATGTTAATTCTCTTAAACTTGGATCTTCTTCTCCTAAGCATGATATCAATGAGTCTCTCAAAGTAATGAGAATCTCCATTGACGAGTGCAAGGAAAGAACCACTGGATTGCGTGCTAAAAAATAAAGCTTTATAAAAGTGTGTTCTTCTAGTCTCCATGAAAATAATGATGAGGATCTTAAAGTTATTGATGCGTCTCCGATTAGATCTATGTTTTGCAAGATGAATTTTGATGATTATGGGAGTGATGATGAATCAGCTTTGCCTAGAAGGCGTCCCAAAAATTCGGAATCTTTAGATCGTGATGCTAAATTTGGTAAAAGAGAGATTGGAGAATCCTCAACTTCTAATAATGTTGAACCTACTATCTCGGATTTCAAGGAATTTGATTATGATAATTTCTCTTTAAAAGGTTGTATTTCCTTGTTGCAATCTGTTGTTAATTCTCCTCATGCTTACAGTCAAAATAAAGCTTTTACCAAACATATCGTTGATGCCTTGTTGCAATCTTATGATGAAAAACTGAATTTGGAAGTTTCTATACCTAGAAAACTTAATGATGAGTGGGAACCTACTATAAAGATTAGAATTAAAGATTATGAGTGTTTTTCTTTGTGTGATTTGGGTGCTAGTGTTTCCATGATTCCAAAAACTTTATGTGATATTCTAGGTTTCCATGATCATGATGATTGCTCTTTAAATTTGCACCTTGCGGATTCCACCATTAAAAAGCCTATGGGAAGTATCAATGATGTTCTTATTGTTGCTAATAGAAATTTTGTGCCCGTAGATTTTATCGTTCTTGATATAGATTGCAATCTTTCTTGCCCTATTATTCTTGGTAGACCTTTTCTTAGAACGATTGGTGCGATTATTGATATGAAGGAAGGGAACATTAGATTCCAATTTCCTTTAAAGAAAGGCATGGAGCACTTTCCAAGAAAGAAAGTCAAATTACATTGTGAATCTATCATGCGTGCTACTTATGAACCAAGTTCCAAAGATGGCACTCGTTAGATCTATCCTTGCTTTTATGCCTAGCTAGGGGAGTTAAACGATAGCGCTAGTTGGGAGGCAACCCAATTTTTTCTTTATGTTTTTTGTTTTTGCTCCTGTTTAGTAATAAATCTTGCATCTACTCTCTGTTTAGATGTGTTTTTATCTTTTAATTAGTGTTTGTGCCAATTAGAACCTATAGCATAAACTATGATGATGGTTGATTTGATTCTGCTGAAAAACAGAAACTTTGCGCTCACGAGAAAAAATTCAATAAATCACAGAAACGTGATTTTGCATTGATTCTTTTTTATGCTGATCAATAGACAAATTTTCCAGTACGTATTATTTTGGTAGGATTTTTAGAGTTCCAGAAGTTTGTGTTAGTTACGGATTGCTACAGACTGTTCTGTTTTTGACAGATTCTGTTTTTCGTGTGTTGTTTGCTTATTTCAATGCATCTATGGCTAATAAATTAGTTTATAAACCATAAGGAAGTTGGATTACAGTAGGTTTAACACCAAAATAAATAAAGAATGAGTTTATTGCAGTAACTTATGTGGTGGTTTTGTTTTCTTCCACTAACGGAGCTTATAAGAGTTTCTGTTGAGTTTTGTGTTGTGAAGTTTTCAAGTTTTGGGTAAGGCCTTTATGGACTATGGAATAAAGGGTGGCAAGAGCCTAAGCTTGGGGATTCCCATGGCACCCCAAGATATTCAAGAGTAGCCAAAAGCCTAAGCTTGGGGATGCCCCGGGAAGGCATCCCCTCTTTCGTCTTCGTTCATTGGTAACTTTACTTAGAGCTATATTTTTATTCGCCACATGATATGTGTTTTGCTTGGAGCGTCGTGTATTATATTAGTCTTTGATTGTTAGTTTACCACAATCATCCTTGCTGTAATACACCTTTTGGGAGAAGCCTATTTGATTAGAATTTGCTAGAATACTCTATGTGCTTCACTTATATCTTTTGAGCTTGATAGTTTTTGCTCTAGTGCTTCACTTATATCTTTTAGAGCACGACGGTGGTTTCTTAATTTTCAAGAAATTGCTAGTCTCTCATGCTTCACTTATATCATTTTGATAGTCTTTTAGAACAGCATGGTATTTGCTATGGTTACAAAGTTGGTCCTAGAATGATGAGCATCCAAGTTGGGTATAATAAAAACTATCATAGGAAGTGAATTGGATGCTATGATCAACTTGATACTTGATAATTGTTTTGAGATATGGAGGTAGTAATATTAAAGTCGTGCTAGTTGGGTGATTATGCTTTTAAAGAATTCTTGTGTTGAAGTTTGTGATTCCCGTAGCATGCACGTATGGTGAACCGCTTTGTGATGAAGTTGGAGCATAATTTTATTTATTGATTGTCTTCCTTATGAGTGGCAGTCGGGGACGAGCGAAGGTCTTTTCCTACCAATCTATCCCCCTAGGAGCATGCGGGTAGTGCTTTGATTTTTGATGACTTCTAAAATTTTGCAACAAGTATATGAGTTCTTTTGACTAATGTTGAGTCCATGGATTATACGCACCGTTTCAGCCTTCCACCATTGCTAGCCTCTTTTGTGCCGCGCAATTTTCGCCGGTACCATACACCCACCATACTCCTTCCTCAAAGCAGCCACCATACCTACCTATTATGGAATTTCCATAGCCATTCCGAGATATATTGCCATGCAACTTTCCACCGTTCCGTTCAGATGACACACATTACTTTTGTCATATTGCTCTTTGTGTGATCATGTAGTTGACATTGTATTTGTGGCAAGGCCACCTTCATAATTTTCATACATACAGAGTCATATCTTGTTCTAGCTTTGAGTTGTAAATCCATAAAAGTGTGATGATCTTCATTATTAGAGCATTGTCCTCGTGAGGAAAGGATGATGAAGGCTATGATTCCCCAATAAGTCGGGATGAGACTTCAGACTTTACAAAAAGAAAAGAAAAAAAGAAAGGCCAACAGAAAAAAAGAGAAAAAGGCCAGAGAAAGAAAAAAAAGGAGAAAAAGAAAAAAAAGAAAAATAATAAAATGA
Organism: Triticum dicoccoides; assembly: GCF_002162155.2. Taxonomy (NCBI): domain Eukaryota; kingdom Viridiplantae; phylum Streptophyta; class Magnoliopsida; order Poales; family Poaceae; genus Triticum; species Triticum dicoccoides. The sequence continues at coordinate 707,433,657 of NC_041389.1, read as the reverse complement.
GAGAAAAAGAGAGAAGGGACAATGCTACTATCTCTTTTTCCACACTTGTGATACAAAATAGCACCATGATCTTCATGATAGAGAGTCTCATATGTTGTCACTTTCATATACTAGTGGGAATTTTTCATTATAGAACTTGGTTTGTATATTCCAATGATGGGCTTCCTCCAAAGTGCCCTAGGTCTTCGTGAGCAAGCAAGTTGGATTCACACCCACTTAGTTTTTTTTGTTGAGCTTTCATATATTTATAGCTCTAGTGCATCCGTTGCATGGCAATCCCTACTCACTCACATTGGTATCTATTAATGGGCATCTCCATAGTCCGTTGATATGCCTAGTTGATGTGAGACTATCTTCTCCTTTTTGTCTTCTCCACAACCACCATTCTATTCCACATATAGTGCTATGTCCATGGCTCACGCTCATGTATTGCGTGAAAGTTGAAAGAGTTTGAGATTATTAAAGTATGAAACAATTGCTTGGCTCGTCATTGGGGTTGTGCATGATTAAATACTTTGTGTGATGAAGATAGAGCATAACCAGACTATATGATTTTGTAGGGATAACTTTCTTTAGCCATGTTATTTTGAGAAGACATGATTACCTTGCTTAGTATGGTTGAAGTATTACTATTTCTTATGTCAATATGAACTTTTATTTTGTATTATTTGGATCTGAACATTCATGCCACAATGAAATAAAATTTCATTATGAATTATGCTAGGTAGCATTCCACATCAAAAATTCTCTTTTTATCATTTACCTACTCGAGGACGAGTAGGAATTAAGCTTGGGGATGCTTGATACATCTCCAACGTATCTATAATTTTTGATTGTTCCATGCTATTATATTACCCCATTTTGGATGTTTATGGGCTTTATTCTACACATTTATATCATTTTTGGGACTAACCTACTAACCGGAGGCCCAGCCCATATTGCTGTTTTTTTGCCTATTTCAGTATTTCGAAGAAAAGGAATATCAAACGGAGTCCAAACGGAATGAAACCTTCGGGAGTGTTATTTTTGGAACAAATATGATCCGGAGAGCCTGGAGTGCAAGTCAAGAAAGCTCTGAGGGCCCCACCAGATAGGAGGGCGCCCCCCTGTAGGGCACGCCCCTTGTCTCGTGGGTCCCTCGGGCGTCCACCGACGTACTTCTTCCTCCTATATATGTCCATAGACCCTGAAAACATCCAGGAGCACCACGAAACACAATTTCCACCGCCGTAACCTTATGTATCCGCAAGATCCCATCTTGGAGCCTTCGCCGGCACTCTGCCGGAGGGCGAATCAACCATGGAGGGCCTCTACATCAACATCCTTGCCCCTCCTATGAGTTGTGAGTAGTTTACCACAGACCTACGGGTCCATAGTTATTAGCTAGATGGCTTCTTCTCTCTTTTTGGATACCAATACAATGTTCTTCCCCTCTCTTGTGGAGATCTATTCGATGTAATCTCTTTTTGCGGTGTGTTTGTCAAGATCTGATGAATTGTGGGTTTATGATCAAGTTTATCTATGAATAATATTGGAATCTTCTCTGAATTCTTTTATGTATGATTGAGTTATCTTTGCAAGTCTCTTCGAATTATAAGTTTGGTTTGGCCTACTAGATAGATCTTTCTTGCCATGGGAGAAGTGTTTAGCTTTGGGTTCAATCTTGCGGTGATCTTACCCAGTGACAGAAAGGGTTGCAAGACACGTATTGTATTGTTGCCATCGAGGATAACAAGATGGGGTTTATATCATATTGCATGTGTTTATCCCTCTACATCATGTCATCTTGCTTAAGGCGTTACTCTGTTCTTATGAACTTAATACTCTAGATGCAGGCAGGAGTCGGTCGATGTGTGGAGTAATAGTAGTAGATGCAGGCAGGAGTCGGTCTACTTGTTATGGACGTGATGGCTATATACATGATCATGCCTAGATAACGTCATAATTATTCGTTTTTCTATCAATTGCTCGACAGTAATTTGTTCACCCACCGTAATACTTATGCTCTCGAGAGAAGCCTCTAGTGAAACCTATGCCCCCCGGGTCTATCTCTTATCATATTTGCTTTCAATCTACTTTTATTTGCATCTTTACTTTTCTGCATCTATATTATAAAATACCAAAAATATATTTACCTTATCATATTATCTCTATCAGATCTCACTTTCATAAGTGACCGTGAAGGGATTGACAACCCCTTTTTTGCATTAGTTGCGAGTTCTTAGTTTGTTTGTGTAGGTGCGTGGGAATTTTGAGGAGCCTCCTACTGGATTGATACCTTGGTTCTCAAAACTGAGGGAAATACTTACGCTACACTTTGCTGCATCACCCTCTCCTCTTCGGGGAAAACCAATGCTAGCTCAAGACGTAGCACCCACCAGGGCGCGCCTGGGCTCCCTAGCACCCAGGTGGGTTGTGCCCACCTGGTGGGCCCCCTCTGGTGGTTATTTTCTCCAATATTCCTCATATATTCCAAAATAATTCTCCAGAAATTTTCAGCTCATTTGGAGATGTGCAGAATAGGTAACTCTGACGTAGCTTTTCCAGGTCCAGAATTCCAGATGTCGGCATTCTCTCTCTTTGTCTAAACCTTGCATATTATGAGAGAAAAGGCATTAGAATAACTCCAAAAGGCATTATTATGCACGAAAACATAGTAAATAATAGTAGGTAAACATGATGCAAAATGGACATATAATTCACTCACCCCCAACCAGCTCAGCTGTGGAGGCCTCCTCTCGGGATCCTGTTCATTCAGTGGCAACCGCCTGTTACTACCACGGGGTCCTGTTCATCCAACTCCCACCGGGAACTGTTCATCCAACCCCAACCATGTCTCGACTCGTTCAACCAACGCCCACGTTCACTGTTCATCAGGAGGCAACAGGTTTGATCGGCTTCAGTAAGCAGCAGCAGCGATCGATCGATCGATCGCTCGGGTTCAGTTAGCAGCAGTAGCGAAGGAATCGCTCGGGTTCAGTTAACAGCCAAGGGATCAATCGCTCAGGTTCAGTAAGCGAATGCCTCGCTCGGGTTCCAACGCCTCTCACACACGCGTGTACATATACGAGAGAAACGCGCAAACCTCTGTGCATCACTCCGCCCAGACCACCCACCGTAATCGGGAACTCCCCGAAAATTTTCTTGCCCTCGCTTCTACCACCGTTTTTTCCGTCATTAACGGCCCAAAGAATGTCATGAAGGTGTGTCTCCTGCCCGCCCAGGATGAAAAGCCCATTTTCTGTCATGATGTTTTGTCATAGAAGTAGGAGCCCACCACATCTATGATGATACCGGGTTTTGTCACAATTATCGTCATAGAAGTGTCATAAGCATGACAAATTTTTTTCGTACTGTGGTTGTCACTACTAGGAAAACCCTTACCAGTAGCGCTGTTTTTTTTGCTATTAGTAGCGCGGGCAGGCGCGCTACTGCTATGGCGCTACTGCTATTTTGTAGCAATAGCGCTTGTTTAGGCCATCGCTACTGGTATTTCAGATGCTAGTAGCGCGCCCTTGGAAAGCGCTACTGGTAAATGAGCGCTGCTGGTAATATTTTGGCCTGCGCCACTGCTAAAATTTATGTTTTTTTCTTCATATTTTGGCGATGTACATGTTTAAACAGATATATCTTTTATACAATAACAACTCATCATGAACTAGTCTGTTTAAATAGCATATTCATTACCACTAGTCATCACCACCAAACAATGTTCGTCAATGAGACATCATATATATAACAAGTTGGTCACTAGTCATAATCACAACTCCTCATCCTCCTCATCAACTCTAACACATTGTAGCACATAATAACACATTCTACCTAGGACCTACTCCTCTCATAGGACCTACTCTACCCTCTCTTAGGTAAAATATCATAAAACAAGATATGCATTGACTCTTCATTAAGGAAAGTGGACTCTCCATAATGAAGAACGAAGATCATCCTGTCTCCAAGCCTTGGCCTACGCACAATGTTGCTTCCAAGTAGCTCTCTACGATGGTCTAAACATTTTTTCCAATCATTTATTATCATGGCTTCCTTGCTTTTAGAAATCCGGTATGGACAGGAGTGATGTGGATACTGCGGCTGACCTGGCCGTGGTGGTCGTAAGCTCATAACATCAATGCGACCTCTTGGCAACATCTGATGAGGCACACAATCCATTGGGATTTTCTGTTAAAAAATATAGTAATAACTTTGTAGTTAGCAATGTAGTTTAGTTTTAGAAGAATTTATGCAAAATATGCACGGATGTCGTAATAGTAGAAAATCTTACCATGCTATATCCATTGATGTTACCGTAGCACACCGCGTGCACTAGTGGCACATATTGACCATAATTTTGAGGAATTTGATAATAGCTATTGTCATTCTCAAGATCAGTAAAAAATTCGATAAGACCATCTTTCTCCTTATAAGTTAATTGTGCTTCATCATTGTAGTAGTAGGTTCTGTCTACCATCTTCCGTACATTTTTAAAGAATGAAAATAAGATGTCAATGGAAATAAGCTGTCAAATATTTTAAAATAAACAATATAAATTACTTAATAAATATGTTTGATAAACTCACACAGCGGTAGAACTGGAAGCGTGTCAACAAGGACCCAAATGGTCATATTCTTTTCGTCGATGTCAGGATCACCAAGATCGAAGGTGAGAAGCATACCCTCATGAAAATCATACGCCTTGCAAAATGCTTCCCAATTCAGGCAACCAAAATTTGATGAGTTCACAAAATTGTATAGATTTACAGCAAAATCATAACCATGATGGGTCCTTAGTTGAATTATCTTTGTCTCCATGCTTTCATGATCTTCAAAACCCATCTTCTCCAAGACATAGCGTCTTGCATGGCATGGGATAAGCTAGTCGAATTGTAAAAGATGGAAATTACACATTGAAGAAGCAGAGAAGCCGTGCAAAAATAACAAAAAACACTTGTCATCGTTGCATACCGTTTCAACATCGAAAGTCTCTTGGAGCTTGATGCTGAAGCGCCGACCTTCTACCAGGTGAGGCCCGTCGCACAGACCGCGCTCATCTTCGCAGTAATCGCACATAGCGAATTCCCTTTCGTCGTCAGACATTTCCTAATAGGTAATTAATAATCCATCATCGAATACATATATAGTAGTTTGTAGCAAAGATCATCATATAACAACTAGAACACCTAAAATTTGTAGTTTGTAGTAGTTTGTATCAAAGATCATCATTGAACCTAGTTTGTAGCAAAGATCATCATATAATCCATCATCGAATACATATATAGTAGTTTGTAGCACACACCACGCTCATCTTTTGCATTCAATAAGCAAATAGCTAATAGGTAATTAATAATCCATCATCGAATACATATATAGTAGTTTGTAGCAAAGATCATCATATAATATCACTAATACATCTCAAATAATAGCTCCTCTAGGTTCAGTGGGCCGCGGTGGACACCCAAATAGAAGGAAGCATCACAGGATCATAGCTCTAGTGAGATCCCCAAAGAATCTGCCAGGTATTGGAGAACCTGCCATTCGCCAACGAAACCAAGTAGCACTGGACGTGCACGTTCACCTCCGTGACACGGTGCTGTACCACCTGCGCGGGGGACTCAAGCCTCTGCACCGATGTAGGCCCACGTGACCGCCACCAAAGAAGCTCCGGGTCAATGACGGGTTGGCTCCTCACTAAGCTGCGCTCACCAGAAGGTAGCACAACCCAGTACCAGCCCGGCGGAGCCCAGTCCCGGACATGGCCCCTCGGCTCAAGCAGGAGTCCTCAACCGAGTCGACTACGAGGATGCAGGATAGGCATCGTCGACGTCCACTACTAGGGAAAAGCCTAGCAGCAGCGCGGGTTTTAGGCCTAGCAGCAGCGCGGGCTGGAGCGCTACTGGTACGGCGCTACAGCTAAAGCTTATCAGTAGCGTGCCTAGACCCATGCTACCGCTAAATCGACTTAGTAGTAGCGCTTCTCCAGAGGAGCGCTACTGGTAATTAGTAGTAGCGCTTCTCCTAACCCGCGCTACTACTATTATTTAGTATTTTATTTCTTTTTTATTTCATGTTGTATTCATACACCTTTACACAAGTTTTCATACAACATGAATTTAGAGATTGTTTTTACATCATAATGAGTTATTACATCACGGGGTGAAAGAACCGTGGACTAGTTTCAAGTGGATGTCCATCCACTTGAAACTAATCCGCGGTTCTTTCACCCAATGATATAATAATATCATCATCATCATCATCATCATCATCATCATATCATTAACAACTTATCATCATAATACATCATTGTCATATAACACCTCCTCAAGATCATCATTTTCATCAATGACATCACATAGCAAATTGGTCACTAGTCGTAATCACAAGTACTCCTCATTATCAACTCTAACACATTGCCACATAATAAACATATTGTACCTCATAGGACCTACTACATTTGATTAAGACCTACATTTCCTAAGGTAAAATAGCAAAAAACAAGATAGCCCCTGACTCTCCATTATGGAGAATGGAGATTATCCTGTCTCCAATTCTTGCCTTTCGCTGAATGTTACTTCCAAAAACCTCCTTGCAAATGTCCAAACATTTTTTCCATTCTTTGATGAGCATGTGTTCACCGGTTTTAGAAATCCGATATGCACAGGTGAGCTCCCTAGATTTACCTGGCAGTATGTTCAGAACTGTAAGGCGACCATTCAAATACATCAGATGAGGCACACAATCCATCTGGAGTTTCTGTTGAAAAACATAGTAATAACTTCGTAGTTAGCAATGATGTACTAGTTTTAGAAGTCTGCAAAAGATGCACGGATGTCATAATAATAAAAAATCTTACCAGGGTATCTCCAGAGAAGTTACCGTGGTTCAACACGTGCACTAGTGGCACATATTCACCATAATTTGGAGGAGTTAGATAATAGTTATTGTAATCCTCAAGAAGAGTACAAAATGCGATCAGATGATTTTTCTCCTTATAAGTTAATTAGGAGCCATCGGCGTAGTGGGTTTTGTCTACCATCTTCTGCACAGTCTTTGAAGAATCAAAATAAGCTGTCAATGGAAATAAGTTGTCAACTATTTTGAAATAAACAATATAAATTAGTTAATAACTATGTTTGAGAAACTCACATTGTGGTACAATCAGAAGCGTATCAACAAGGACCCATATGTCCATATTGTCTTGCTCGCTGTCAGGATCACCAAGATCCATGGTGACAATCATACCCTCATAAAAACCATACATTTTGCAAAGTGCTTCCCAATGCAACCAAAAAGGGTTACGCTCTGAGCATTGTACAGATTTACTTCAAAATCCATATCATGATGGGTCCTTACGTGTATTTTCTTTGTTTCAAATTTTTCATGGTCTTGAAAACCCATCCTCTCCAAGACATAGCGTGTTGCATGGCATGGGATAAGCTAGTTGAATTGTAAAAGATGAAAATTAGACGTTGAAATAGTTGAAGTCATGCTTAATTACGAAAAAAACACTTGTCGTTGTTGTGTACCGTTTCAACGTCGAAGGTCTCCTCGAACTTAATGCTGAAGCGCCGATCTTCGTCCAACTCAACGAACCTGTTGCACATACCTCGATCGTCGTGGCACCAGCTGCACTCCCCCGGGAGACTGTCGTCGTCCGAGTACGACATTTCCTACGTTCATAATTCAAAGATTAAACTTGTACAATTAAATATATGTACTAAAAAACCTAAATTAGATCATTATTTTTCGAGAAAATCCAGGCCACTCGATATTTCCTACATATTCTAGCACAAGTCATGCCAGAATTCACGGAAAAATCCGGCATGACCTTTGCTAAAAAGGACATATCGAGCGCCTGAAATTTGCCGGAACGGAAATTAATCAACAATCCGACAAAACATAGGCCACTCGGAGGTGTAAACTGAACATGAACGACCACTTGGACAACCACATATCCTATTTGAGCAACACAAGATATACATGGATATTTGGCTGGTCTCACCTCGATGTCGGAGGGGGTCGGTGACGGGGACGATGGCGAGGACGATGGAGGGGCTCCTTGATTTCTGCAAAAGCAAAAACCGTATAAGTTATCACTAATACATCCCGAATAATTGCTTAAACGAAAAAATAACAACAAATATGACATGTTCAACTAGTTTTATTAATTCAACTAGTTCTTACTAAATATAAACTTACTATAAATAGAAAAAAACTAGTTCTTTCTAAAAATAAAGTAGTTCAACTAGTTATATTAATTATCTTACTAAAAATACATTAGTTCTATTAATTCAACTAGTTTATTAATTTACTTACTAAACTAGTTCAACTACAACTAAAGTAGTTCAACTACAACTACTATTAATCATACTGCCCTAGTTAACTAGATAGGACCATCACTACTACTAATTAACATCCACTACTACTAAAAATCATTATCTATGAACCCTAAATTAACATCTACTACTACTAAACAACATCTAGTACTAACTAAGCAGAGAGAAATGGGGTGGGGGCGACGGAGAGGTAGGGGCGGCGAGGGCGGGATCGGGATCGGGAGGCGGCGGTGAGGTCGAGGGCGGTAGGAGGAGGGCTGCCGGCGGAGGAGGGAGGAGGGGTGGCCGCAGATGGAGGGAGGAGGGCGCGGTGCAAGGAGGAGGGAGGAGGGACGGAAGGAGGGAGTACCTAGGCGGCGGACGGACGAAGGCGGCGGCGGCGACGACGCACGACGACGGTTATCGGCGCGGGCGAGAGTGACTGAGAGGGGGAGAGTGTGAGTGAGAGAGAGGGTCGGTCGCGCGCGTGGGGATAAGATAGGGTTAGTTGTAGCGCGTTTGCCAAAACGCGATACAGCTAATCTGAATATCAGTAGCGTTGTGCAGTGTTGCACGCTACTGCTAAGTTGGACTAGCAGTAGCGCTTTGTAGTTAAAAACGCTACTGCTAAGTGTAAGTATACAAAAATACGTCAATGCAAAAATACATTGGCCATCAATGATCTTTTTGTGTACAATCTGAATTGTCAATATGAGTTCTCTCCGGTAGGTACCGGAGAGGACTCATATTGTGGCCACAAATTCTACACATAGAGTTCAGTGAAAACCAACTGGTTGTGATAGTTTCAGAAGTAACATATTTAATGTGGTAAACACCCTATTGGCGGAGTGATGTGGGACTAAACTTGTGGGCTGATCTTAGCAGTAGCGATTTTCTTAGAAGGGCGCTGCTGCTAACTTCTATAGCAGTAGCGCGGTTCAATATAGGGCGCTATTGCTATAACTAGCTGGATGGCGAGGTCATGGCAATTAGAGCAGTAGCGCGGTTTGGTGCGCACGCGCTATTGCTATTTTCCTTTCAGCAGCGCGTTTTGCTCTCACGTGCTGCTGCTAAATAGCAGTAGCGTTGTGTTTTGAGGAGCGCTGCTGGTAAGATTCTGTGTATAGGCTTTTCCCTAGTAGTGGTCGATAACAAAATGCTTAATTATGAAAACAAAATTAATAAACACTTAGCACAATTCGGCATGACCTTTGCTAAAAGCAGGACATATCGAGCGCCTGAAATTTGCCAGAACGTAAACGAATCGACGTTTCTGGCAAAACATAGGCCACTCGGTTAAACAACTAAGATTGTGACATCTTCAAAATATGACATATATCCACTTCAAATTTGCATATAACAGGAATAATTGTTTTTACCAAAAAAATAACAACAAATGTGATAGTTCAAAATGTGATCCTAAGATTAACTAGCTAGGGTTCATACTACATTATCCTAAGATTCATACTACATTATCCTAAGATTAACTAGCTAGGGTTCATACTACATTATCCTAAGTTTAAACAACTAAGATTAAACACCTAAGATTAAAAACCTACATTATCCTAAGATTCATACTACACTATACTAAGATTAACTAGCAGCTAGGTTTCATACTACATTTTCCTATGATTAAACAACTAAGACTAAAAACCTAAATTTTTCAACTTGCTAGGGTTCAAAAGAAACTAAGGAGGAGGAGGAAGGAGGGAGGAGGATGTACCTCTCGGTGGAGGAGGGCCGGCGCGGGAGGAGAGCCGGCGCGCGGGCCGGGGCGGCCGACGGCGGAGGAGGCCGACGCGGGGAGGGCGGCCGGCGAGGAGGAGGGCCGGCGCGGGTGAGGGCGGCCGACGCAGGGAGGAGGGCCAGCGCGGGGGACGGCAGCGTGCGGGGGTCGACGGTGGCGCACGGGGGGATTGAGGGAGGAGTGTGGAGTGTGTGAGTGAGCTGATGAGGCCGGGGGCGCGAGCAGGCCGGCCGGAACACGGGGGAGGGAGTGGGCTTAACAGTAGCGCGGGTAACGGGCCAGCGCTACTGCTAAGCCCACTAGCTATAGCGCCGGCGCACATCACACGCTACAGCTAAGTGGCCTGCCCTTTTGGCCCAGACGACCCGCTAAGCAGCAGCGCGACCCGTTTTGGCAAGCGCTACTGGTACATACCAGTAGCGTGGGTGCCCAAACAGGCTTTACTGCTAAAATTCTATGTATAAGCATTTTCCTAGTAGTGTGTGTGCGGTGTGATATGTGCAACCTATGTTATCTCACGGCAGGGATGCCAGGGCGGCGGCCCTGTATGGCGGTCCGCATGGTTTCTCATCGGTAGGCATCATTGTGGTGGTGGTGGCTCTCCTCCCGGGTTGTGTGGGCAACATGAGGTGTTGCGGTGGGTAGTTCAATGTGCCCTCTCTCTCTCGGTGGGGCGACGTCCTTATCTGGATCAGGGGATCTGACATCGTCGCGCTCCTCTTGGCAGCCTCGTGGCACTGGTGAGTTGCCGACCAAAATTTCTGTGCCTTGGCGCCAATGACGGCGACACCTGCGGGTGCCACGCTCCTCTTGAAGAAGTCGTTGTAATTCTTCTGTGTCATGGCTCCTGGTGAAGACCTTTGTCCATTGTGGACTCGGCAGTGATGACGCTCTGCGCCGTTCTCTCCCTCTTGGGGGTGTTGTCGTGGAGACTAGGTATGCTAGGTTTTAGCGTGGGGGTGTTTAGTTCGTTCAGTGCTCGTTGCTGGTAGCGTAGTCACGTGTGTTCTACATGTGCCGGGTATATCAGGATCGGCTTTGTAAGAGACCTACCTCGCCATTTTGTATCGTTCGGCTGTGTATTGTTGTTTGTTTGTTGCTTTATTTATAAAGCGGGGTGAAAGCCTATTTGGAGAGACCTATGTGAAATGTGATGTTTCTGGATCTGCGCTGGCCTCTGCATCTCCTCTTGTGTTTTGTGTATGTTCACCAGTCACCACTGGTTCCTCCCCTCGCCTGCTAGCTACTGTAACTAGTCCCGGTACTTTTCTCCAGACTAATAATAAAATTTTGAAAGCTCCGTTCTACCGCGCGGTGAAAGCTCTGAAAGTTCCCAGTTGTATAACAAATTAGTACGTCAAACGATTCCTTCAAAAAAAAGGTACGTCAAACGAGGTTTGACTCATGTCGTGTCCCGCCGTACGAACCATGTCCTCAGCTAGCTCCTCAATTTCACACGGACGTATCTCATCTCCATGGAGCTCGATGCGATCCCACGGCACCTCAACACCGGTGTTGGACTAGTGGCCTGCCTGCAATGTGTCGAGCTTGGGGCATGCACCGCACGGGACCACTGGACGACTCGACTCCTCCAGTGCCCGAGTCCTGCTCAATCTTCCCTTTCCACAGCGACCACCCTTCACCTCATCCTTATCACCGCCCTATTCGAAGCGGCCGGCCATACCGTAGTAATGTTCTTCTCCACATGCACATATTCCATGTCGGTACAGGGAACCCAACTGGAACCCTGGACCGGGCTTGTCTGTCTGCACTGCACTGGTCAACCAACCTCAACAGCTCCATCTCAAATCCAAATCCAAATCTAAATCCCTGGATGCTCTCCGAAAAGCAAATAAAGCCAGCAAGACACACAGATCTTTCACATCCCATTTGGTCATGTGGCCCTGGTTGATCGATGGGCAACTTTTACTTGTCAAAGCCCAAGATTCCCCCACTCTAGTGTGTCAAACACGCTGCCATGCAAAAGTCATAGCCCTACCTCATCACCATGGCTCCTGGCCTCCTAGCTTATAAATACATGGCCAAGTAGGTCATGCAGGTACCATCAGTAAATCAGTTAGTTAGCATTAGGCACAACACTACTGAGGTCTTACATGGAGGTAAGAGGACATCTTCGATAGCCAAGGATGATTTGCCTGTGAACCTCCCCCGGGAGCCCAGCTCTCGGGCACCCGGTTCCATGGGCAAGTCATCCTGGCTACCCAAGTACCTCTTACCATACCCCAGGCAGCCATGCTGGGTCTCCTGCCATTTCATTCATTCTAGTGCTAAACAGAATTCACAGGTCCGGAGATCAGGTCAGCACCTTGCTATAACGTACATGCACACTGAAATATCGGTGGTTACCTTGACAAGGAGCATTGTGTTTGTAAGCTCAAGGCATCATCAGACTACACTGGCCTTCTGCACTTCACCTACCCTTGCGGTGCTATCAAGCCTCAACAGCATGGCATGTCGCACTTTCTACAATCAGTGTCAACCTTCATCAATAGCATTCCTTTTATATGCTTGTACACAGTTGACTGCATCACTGATGCAACCTACACTTCCTATTTACAGGTACAAGAGGTGTGATGCATTCCAGATACGTAACAAATATAAGCAAATGCCATGTAATGCCTACGTGAATCTACCTTTTATAGCCCACGCATATAGTATCATAAGTTAATCGAATTATGTTGCAGAAATTAATCAGTATTGGGGTAAGAACAGAGCTACAAATTATTGTCAACAGAAGTAACAGTCCTACTACGAGAGGAAAAAATATGCAGTAACACACAGTGGACTTCTGGACTTTTGTGATGGGTCCTAATTAATGTACAAATTCAATCACCAGTTGAGAGTAAAAATTAAATTACCTAACAAATTATTCCTAAAGATTATTTTCTATAAATTAAACCCATGTTTACAGTCAAATGTAAAGCATCTTGGTTTCATGTTCTGAATTAGCTCCCATTATAACAGGATCGCAGGAAATCAATTAACTCAGCATGCTGAAAGACCGTATATATTAGAGGATTTTTCGTATCAAAATCATTGATAGCTGTCAAAGCTAATAACAAATGTGAGTTCCCTACATGGTCTATGCTCATCATGGAAATGATAATGTGGCAACCAAAGTTGAAGAAGAGCGAAACATGAACCTGAAGTCAGTGGACAGGACGCGTAGCTCGTTACGGGCGACTCGGGCGGCACCAGCGCCACCACCGCTGCAACCCACTCGCCGGCCTCCTGGCCGCCGCTGGTCATCACCTCCGGGGCAAAGACCCGTGCGGTCCCCGGTGGCCTGCGCCGGTGCGGCCGCCGCATGCACTCCATCATTGGTGATGATCCGTGTGATAGAAGGCTCCGGCTTGGCGTTGGATGGGGCCCCCAACGGCTAGAAAGTAAAATTGCCATGTTCTTAGAAAAAGGGCATGGTGGAAAAGTCAAAATTTGCAATGGGTGTAAAGTATTTTTGCCATAGTAAAAAAAAGTAAACTTGCCATGCTCCATAGAAGTAAATTTGTCATGGGTGACAAAAATAGTAAATTTTCCATGTAAGTTAAATAAAAATTGCCATGACAATAAAGATAAAATTTCCATGGCTAATTCTTACATCAGCTGAGTTATTTTTGTTTTTTGCATGGCAATTAAAAAGGAAAATTTGCCATTGTCCATTAAAGTAAATTTGTCGTGCCCAGAAACAGTTAGTTTTTCCATGAGCAATTAGAGTAAAAATTGCCATGTATGTAAAAGTAAATTTGCCATGTATTTAGAAGTAAATTTTCCATGGCAACGAAGGTAAGTTTTTGCCATGTAAAAAAGTAAAATTTGACATGGCAAAGTAGAGTAAAAAATGCCATGTAATTTAAAGTAAAATTGTCATATATTCAAATGTAAAGTTGCCATGGCAAATAAAGGTTAAATTTTGCCATGGCAAATAAAACTAAAATTTCGACATGGCAAAGTAGAGTAAAAATTGGCATGTAAGTTAAAGTAAAGTTGCCATGTTTTTAAAAGTAAAGTTGCCATGGCAAATAAAGGTTAAATTTTGCCATGGCAAAAAAAAGTTGACATGGAAAAGTAGATAATTAAATTTGGCATGGTAACAAATTGAGTCTGCATGGCAACATACGTCGTGTTTCCATGGCAACATATTATGATTTCTCCCATGGCAAGAAATAATGTAATTTGGACGACAAGTTGCCATGGCAACATAGTTTTGAGTTTCCAAAATGGCAAAAACATAATTTGAGTTTGCCATACACGATAATTTCTAAATGTCACCGTGCAATCTAAAAAATTGCAAACAAAAGTCATATGACCAAATGTTGTTTATTCCGTAAGATCATGGTAAAAATGCCATGAAAAAAATTCTAGATAACACAATTTGCTCTAAAATTGTCATGTGACCAGTCCATTCATTTACACAAAGTTGCCACGTTCTACAAATCAAATTTGCCGTGTAACTTACACGATTTCGAAATTTGCCATGATGATGCATGAACTCTATATATCGAGATACTCGTGGCAACTAATGCTGGAATTTTTGTCTATTTTGGGCCAGCCCAATAGCAGTTTCAGAAATTCCTAATAAATTCTAGAGGCCCACGCAGCCCATTCGCGCAAGGCAAGAGGTGGAACTAAAGTTTAGTCCCACATTGCTAGTTTAGAGGGAGTTGGACCTCTTTATAAGGGAGAGTCTTTCTCCACATGTATGAGCATGAGAACAAGAGGGACATCCACGCGCGCTCCTCCTTCGCCGCCCGCCACGCCTCGTCATGACGCGCCACGGGTTGCGGGTTGCGGGAATGAGCCGAGCCGATGTCTAAATTTTTGCCACGCACGAGGGGTATACGAACGGTCACACGGGAGCAGAAACGTTTTGCTGTAGTGGAGACTGGATATGAACGACGCACCTCTTCGCGTGCTGCCTGTTTACTTCTTCTCCCTCCGTTCCTTCACCTCCTGTTGCAGCTTGTTCACATCCTTCTCCTGTGCCTATATAAGAGAGGTCGCTCCTCTCCAGAGTGACACACCATAAGATCCTCTTCCTCTCGCCACAGAGTTCCTGAGCACTGCGTTGCTGCTACAATCTTCCCCATCCCGACGTGCGGCGTGCACCGCAGGTCGCGACAGTAGGCCTCCGAAACTGCACCTCTTTGAGTCCTGTACGAGAGAAGGGTGATAAGGTTTTTGGGGAGCGCTCTGCGCGACTACTGACATAATCCTTCTTCACGGACGCCCCGGACTCCGACGACTACTTCCCCGATGACGACTTCTTCCCCGACGTCGACAACCTCCTCGACGACATGGCTGGTGAGGACACCAACCCCAAGTCCAGTGCAACTACTGCTACTGTCCCGCATGTGTTCTTCTTTCTGTTGGATGTCCTGCCACAGTTTCTCGTACTAGTACTTGCCCTAGATATGCTAGGTTCTACTTCCAATTTGCACCTAGATCTACTGTCTGCTATAGATATGCTAGGCCACGATTCATATATGCAGAAGCTATTTACCTTCTCTCCGTCAGATCGCATGACTTGTTTTATCTCTACTATATTAGTCATACTTTATCTAGTATTTCTGTTAATAAAATCATTTGGTAAATTGCTCATATTACAAAACAATCCAAAAACCTTATTATAGGCAATTTACACCAAGTGGTTTTGCTGCTTTCATGAGACCTCCTATGTTTGAGGGTATCCACTATAAGAGGTGGCGCGTGAGAGCAATCTTATGGTTTCAGACCATGAGTTGCTATGACGCCGCTCTTGGCAAACCTAAAGGAGAGCTTGATGCTCAACAGGCACAAGCTTTTCAGAAAATGGATACTCTGTTTAAGGCTGCTCTCTTGAGTGTTCTTTGTGAGAACATAGTCGATGCTTATGCGTCAATTGATAATGGAAAAGATATGTGGGATGCACTTGAGGCCAAGTTTGTGGTCTCGGATGCTGGCACTGAGCTGTACATCATGGAGCAATTCTATGATTAAAGAATGACTGAAGAGCGCTCCGTGGTTGAGCAAGCTCATGAGATACAGTCATTTGCTAGAGAACTTGAGCACTTCAGTTGTATGCTACCTGACAAGTTTGTTGCCGGAGGTATCATCAATAAGCTTCCTCCTTCGTGGAGGAACTTTGCTACCTTACTGAAGCATAAGAGGCAGGAGTTCTACGTTCCGGATCTCATTGGTACTCTTGATGTGGAAGAAAATGAGAGAGCAAAGGACACACGTGCTCGAGGTATTGAGGGAGGATCTAGTGCCAATCTGGTACAGAAGAAGAACTTCCAGCCCCACAAGTTCAAGAACAAGGGCAAGTTTGATGGTAAAGCAAAGTTTCATGGGAAGAAGGTTGTGCAACACACTGTTGGAAATATGCCCTAGAGGCAATAATAAAAGGATTATTATTATATTTCTTTGTTCATGATAGTTGTATTTTATTCATGCTATAATTGTATTATCCGGAAATCGTAATACACATGTGAATACTTAGACCACAACATGTCCCAAGTGAGCCTCTAGTTGACTAGTTCGTTGATCAACAGATAGTCATGGTTTCCTGACTATAGACATTGGATGTCGTTGATAACGGGATCACATCATTAGGAGAATGATGTGATGGACAAGACCCAATCCTAAGCATAGCACAAAGATCGTGTAGTTCGTTTGCTAGAGCTTTTCCAATGTCAAGTATCTTTTCCTTAGACCATGAGATCGTGTAACTCCCGGATACCGTAGGAGTGCTTTGGGTGTACCAAATGTCACAACATAACTGGGTGACTATAAAGGTGCACTACAGGTATCTCCAAAAGTGTCTGCATGGTTGACACGGATCGAGACTGGGATTTGTCACTCCGTATAACGGAGAGGTATCACTGGGCCCACTCGGTAGTGCATCATCATAATGAGCTCAAAGTGACCAAGTGTCTGGTCACGGGATCATGCAATACGGTACGAGTAAAGTGACTTGCCGGCAACGAGATTGAACGAGGTATTGGGATACCGACGACCGAATCTCGAGCAAGTAACATACCGTCTGACAAAGGGAATAGTATACGGGGTTGCTTGAATCCTCGACATCATGGTTCATCCGATGAGATCATCAAGGAGTATGTGGGAGCCAACATGGGTATCCAGATCCCGCTGTTGGTTATTGACCGGAGAGCCATCTCGGTCATGTCTGCATGTCTCCCGAACCCGTAGGTTCTACACACTTAAGGTTCGGTGACGCTAGGGTTGTATGAATATGAGTATGCAGCAAACCGAATGTTGTTCGGAGTCCCGGATGAGATCCCGGACGTCACGAGGAGTTCCGGAATGGTCCGGAGGTAAAGAATTATATATAGGAAGTGCTGTTTCGGCCATCGGGAAAGTTTCGGGGTCACCCGGTATTGTACCAGGACCACCGGAAGGGTCCCGAGGGTCCACCGGGTGGGGCCACCTATCCCGGAGGGCCCCGTGGGCTGAGGTGGGAGGGGAACCAGCCCCTAGTGGGCTGGTGCGCCCCCCCTTGGGCCCCCCTGCGCCTAGGGTTGGAAACTCTAGGGTGGGCGGGCGCACCACTTGCCTTGGGGGGCACTCCACCCCCCTGGCCACCGCCCCCTTGGGAGATTCCCATCTCCAGGGCCGACGCCCCCCCAGGGGGCCTATATAAAGGAGGGGGGAGGGAGGGCAGCAGCACCCTGAGTCTTGGCGCCTCCCTCCCCCTGCTACACCTCTTCCTCCTCCCGCAGTTGCTTGGCGAAGCCCTGCCGGAGTCCTGCTGCATCCACCACCACGCCGTCGTGCTGCTGGATCTTCATCAACCTCTCCTTCCCCCTTGCTGGATCAAGACGGAGGAGACGTCACGCTGACCGTACGTGTGTTGAACGCGGAGGTGCCGTCCGTTCGGCGCTAGGATCTCCGGTGATAGGATCACGACGAGAACGACTCCCTCAACCCCGTTCTCTTGAACGCTTCCGCACGCGATCTACAACTGGTATGTAGATGCATCTCTCTCTCTCGCGTTGCTAGATGAACTCATAGATTGATCTTGGTGAACGTCGGAAATTTTTTATTTTATGCAACGTTCCCCAACAGTGGCATCATGAGCTAGGTCTATGCGTAGTTCTCTATTGCACGAGTAGAACACAAATCTGTTGTGGGCGTAGATCTTGTCAACTTGCTTGCCACTACTAGTCTTTTCTTGCTTCAGCGGTATTGTGGGATGAAGCGGCCCAGACCGACCTTACGCGTACGCTTACGTGAGACAGGTTCCACCGACTGACATGCACTAGTTGCATAAGGTGGCTAGCGGGTGTCTGTCTCTCCTACTTTAGTTGGAGCGGATTCGATGAAAAGGGTCCTTATGAAGGGTAAATAGAAGTTGACAAAAGGGTCCTACGAATAATACGTTGTGGTTATTCGTAGGTAAGAAAACGTTCTTGCTAGAACCCAATTGCAGCCACGTAAAAGATGCAACAACAATTAGAGGACGTCTAACTTGTTTTTGCAGCAATTGCTATGTGATGTGATATGGCCAAAAGTTGTGATGAATGATGAATGATATATTGTGATGTATGAGATCATGTTCTTGTAATAAGAATCACGACTTGCATGTCGATGAGTATGACAACCGGCAGGAGCCATAGGAGTTGTCTTAATTATTGTATGACCTGCGTGTCAATGATTTAACGCCATGTAATTACTTTACTTTATTGCTAAACCGTTAGCTATAGTAGTAGAAGTAATAGTTGGCGAGCAACTTCATGGAGGCACGATGATGGAGATCATGATGATGGAGATCATGGTGTCATGCCAGTGACGAAGATGATCATGGAGCACCGAAGATGGAGATCGAAGGAGCTATATGATATTGGCCATATCATGTCACTACTTTATATAATTGCATGTGATGTTTATTATGTTTTATGCATCTTGTTTACTTAGAACGGTGGTAGTAAATAAGATGATCCCTTATAATAATTTCAAGAAAGTGTTCCCCCTAACTGTGCGCCGTTGTTAAAGTTCGTCGTTTCGAAGCACCACGTGATGATCGGGTGTGATAGATCCTTACGTTCACATACAACGGGTGTAAGACAATTTTACACATGCATAAACACTTAGGCTTAACTTGACGAGCCTAGCATGTACAGACATGGCCTCGGAACACAAGAGACCTAAAGGTCGAACATGAGTCGTATGGAAGATACAATCAACATGGAGATGTTCACCGATGATGACTAGTCCGTCTCACGTGATGATCGGACACGGCCTAGTCGACTCGGATCGTGTAACACTTAGATGAGTAGAGGGGTGTCAAATCTGAGTGGGAGTTCATTAAATAATTTGATTAGATGAACTTAATTATCATGAACTTAGTCTAAAATCTTTGCAAAATATGTCTTGTAGATCAAATGGCCAACGATCATGTCAACATGAACTTCAACACGTTCCTAGAGAAAACCAAGCTGAAAGATGATGTCAGCAACTATTCGGACTGGGTCCGAAACCTGAGGATTATCCTCATAGCAGCCAAGAAAGCATATGTCCTAGAAGGACCGCTAGGTGAAGCACCCATCCCAGAGAACCAAGACGTTATGAACGCTTGGCAGTCACGTGCTGATGATTACTCCCTCGTTCAGTGCGGCATGCTTTACAGCTTAAAACCGGGGCTCCAAAAGCGTTTTGAGCAACACGGAGCATATGAGATGTTCGAGGAGCTGAAAATGGTTTTTCAAGCTCATGCCCGGGTCGAGAGATATGAAGTCTCCGACAAGTTCTATAGTTGTAAGATGGAGGAAAACAGTTCTGTCAGTGAGCACATACTCAAAATGTCTGGGTTGCACAACCGCCTGTCCCAGCTGGAGATCAACCTCTCGGACGAGGCGGTCATTGACAGAATCCTTCAGTCGCTCCCACCGAGCTACAAGAGCTTTGTGATGAACTACAATATGCAGGGGATGGTAAAGACCATTCCTGAAGTATTTTCAATGCTAAAGTCAGCAGAGGTTGAAATCAAGAAAGAGCATCAAGTGTTGATGGTCAATAAGACCACTAAGTTCAAGAAGGGCAAGGGTAAGAAGAACTTCAAGAAGGACGGCAAAGATGTTGTCGCGCCCGGTAAGCCAGTTGCCGGGAAGAAGTCAAAGAATGGACCCAAGTCTGAGACTGAGTGCTTTTATTGCAAAGGGAAGGGTCATTGGAAGCGAAACTGCCCCAAATACTTAGCGGACAAGAAGGCCGGCAACACTAAAGGTATATGTGATATACATGTAATTGATGTGTACCTTACCAGTACTCGTAGTAACTCCTGGGTATTTGATACCGGTGCCGTTGCTCACATTTGTAACTCACAGCAGGAGGTGCGGAATAAGCGGAGACTGGCGAAGGACGAGGTGACGATGCGCGTCAGGAATGGTTCCAAGGTCGATGTGATCGTCGTCGGCACGATACCTCTACATTTACCCACGGGATTAGTTATGAGCCTCAATAATTGTTATTTAGTGCCAAGTTTGAGCATGAACATTGTATCCGGATCTCGTTTAATACGAGATGGCTACTCATTTAAATCCGAGAATAATGGTTGTTCTGTTTATACGAGAGATATGTTTTATGGTCATGCCCCGATGGTCAATGGTTTATTCTTAATGAATCTCGAACGTAATGTTACACATATTCATAGTGTGAATACCAAAAGATGTAAAGTTGATAACGATAGTCCCACATACTTGTGGCACTGCCGCCTTGGTCACATTGGTGTCAAACGCATGAAGAAGCTCCATGCTGATGGACTTTTAGAGTCTCTCAATTATGAATCATTTGACACATGCGAACCATGCCTCATGGGCAAAATGACCAAGACTCTGTTCTCCGGAACAATGGAGCGAGCAACCAACTTATTGGAAATCATACATACTGATGTGTGTGGTCCGATGAGCGTTGAGGCTCACGGAGGATATCGTTATGTTCTCACTCTCACTGATGACTTAAGTAGATATGGGTATGTCTACTTGATGAAACACAACTCTGAGACCTTTGAAAAGTTCAAGGAATTTCAGAATGAAGTAGAGAATCAACGTGACCGAAAGATAAAATTCTTACGATCGGATCGTGGAGGAGAATATTTAAGTCACGAATTTGGTTCGCACTTAAGGAAATGTGGAATCGTTTCACAACTCACGCCGCCTGGAACACCTCACCGTAATGGTGTGTCCGAACGTCGTAATCGCACTCTATTGGATATGGTGCGATCTATGATGTCTCTTACCGATTTACCGCTATCATTTTGGGGATACGCTCTAGAGACAGCTACATTCACTTTAAATAGGGCACCGTCTAAATCCGTTGAGACAACACCGTATGAATTATGGTTTGGGAAGAAACCTAAGCTGCCGTTTCTAAAAGTTTGGGGATGCGATGCTTATGTCAAGAAACTTCAACCTGAAAAGCTCGAACCCAAGTCGGAAAAATGTGTCTTCATAGGATACCCTAAGGAAACCATTGGGTATACCTTCTACCTTAGATCCGAAGGCAAGATCTTTGTTGCCAAGAACGGATCCTTTATGGAAAAAGAGTTTCTCTCGAAAGGAGTAAGTGGGAGGAAAGTAGAACTCGATGAAGTACTACCTCTTGAACCAGAAAGTAGTGCAGCTCAGGAAGATGTTCCTGTGGTGCCTACACCGACTGGAGAGGAAATTAATGATGATGATCAAGGTACTTCGAATCAAGTTGCTACTGAACTTCGTAGGTCCACAAGGACACGTTCCACACCAGAGTGGTATGGCAACCCTTTCCTGGAAATCATGTTGTTAGACAATGGTGAACCTTCGAACTATGAAGAAGCAATGGCGGGCCCAGATTCCAACAAATGGCTAGAAGCCATGCAATCCGAGATAGAATCCATGTATGAAAACAAAGTATGGACTTTGACTGACTTGCCCGATGATCGGCGAGCGATAGAAAACAAATGGATCTTTAAGAAGAAGACGGACGCGGATGGTAATGTCACCATCTATAAAGCTCGACTTGTCGCTAAGGGTTATCGGCAAGTTCAAGGGGTTGACTACGATGAGACTTTCTCTCCCGTAGCGAAGCTTAAGTCCGTCCGAATCATGTTAGCAATTGCCGCATACTATGATTATGAGATATGGCAAATGGACGTCAAAACGGCATTCCTTAACGGTTATCTTAAGGAAGAGCTGTATATGATGCAGCCGGAAGGTTTTGTCGATCCTAAGAATGCTAACAAAGTATGCAAGCTCCAGAGATCCATTTATGGGCTGGTGCAAGCATCTCAGAGTTGGAACATTCGCTTTGATGAGATGATCAAAGCGTTTGGGTTTATGCAGACTTATGGAGAAGCCCGCGTTTACAAGAAAGTGAGTGGGAGCTCTGTAGCATTTCTCATATTATATGTAGATGACATACTTTTGATGGGAAATGATATAGAATTCTTGGATAGCATTAAGGCCTACTTGAATAAGTGTTTTTCGATGAAGGACCTTGGAGAAGCTGCTTACATATTAGGCATCAAAATCTATAGGGATAGATCGAGACGCCTCATAGGTCTTTCACAAAGCACATACCTTGATAAGATTTTGAAGAAGTTCAAAATGGATCAGTCCAAGAAAGGGTTCTTGCCTGTATTGCAGGGTGTGAGATTGATCTCGGCTAAATGCCCGACCACGGCAAAAGATAAAGAAGAGATGAGTGCCATCCCCTATGCCTCAGCCATAGGATCTATTATGTATGCCATGCTGTGTACCAGACCAGATGTAAACCTTGCCGTAAGTTTGGTAGGTAGGTACCAAAGTAATCCCGGCAAGGAACACTGGATAGCGATCAAGAATATCCTGAAGTACCTGAAAAGGACAAAGGACATGTTTCTCGTTTATGGAGGTGAGGAAGAGCTCGTCGTAAAGGGTTACGTCGACGCTAGCTTCGACACAGATCTGGATGACTCTAAGTCACAAACCGGATATGTGTATATGTTGAATCATGGAGCAGTGAGCTGGTGCAGTTGCAAGCAGAGCGTCATGGCGGGATCTACATGTGAAGCAGAGTACATGGAAGCCTCGGAGGCAGCGCATGAAGCAATATGGATGAAGGAGTTCATCACCGACCTAGGAGTCATACCCAATGCGTCGGGGCCAATCACTCTCTTCTGTGACAACACTGGAGCTATTGCCCTTGCCAAGGAGCCCAGGTTTCACAAGAAGACCAGGCACATCAAGCATCGTTTCAACTCCATCCGTGAAAATGTTCAAGATGGAGACATAGATATTTGCAAAGTACATACGGATCTGAATGTCGCAGATCCGTTGACTAAACCTCTTCCGCGAGCAAAACATGATCAACACCAGAACTCTATGGGTGTTCGATTCATCACAATGTAACTAGATTATTGACTCTAGTGCAAGTGGGAGACTGTTGGAAATATGCCCTAGAGGCAATAATAAAAGGATTATTATTATATTTCTTTGTTCATGATAGTTGTCTTTTATTCATGCTATAATTGTATTATCCGGAAATCGTAATACACGTGTGAATACTTAGACCACAACATGTCCCTAGTGAGCCTCTAGTTGACTAGTTCGTTGATCAACAGATAGTCATGGTTTCCTGACTATAGACATTGGATGTAGTTGATAACAGGATCACATCATTAGGAGAATGATGTGATTGACAAGACCCAATCCTAAGCATAGCACAAAGATCGTGTAGTTCGTTTGCTAGAGCTTTTCCAATGTCAAGTATCTTTTCCTTAGACCATGAGATCGTGTAACTCCCGGATACGGTAGGAGTGCTTTGGGTGTACCAAACGTCACAACGTAACTGGGTGACTATAAAGGTGCACTACAGGTATCTCCGAAAGTGTCTGTTGGGTTGACAAGGATCGAGACTGGGATTTGTCACTCCGTATAACAGAGAGGTATCACTGGGACCACTCGGTAGTGCATCATCATAATGAGCTCAAAGTGACCAAGTGTCTGGTCACGAGATCATGCATTACGGTACGAGTAAAGTGACTTGCCGGCAACCAGATTGAACGAGGTATTGGGATACCGACGATCGAATCTTGGGCAAGTAACATACCGTCTGACAAAGGGAATAGTATACGGGGTTGCTTGAATCCTCGACATCGTGGTTCATCCGATGAGATCATCTCGGAGTATGTGGGAGCCAACATGGGTATCCAGATCCCGTTGTTGGTTATTGACTGGAGAGCCGTCTCGGTCATGTCTGCATGTCTCCCGAACCCGTAGGGTCTACATAGGTTCGGTGATGCTAGGGTTGTATGAATATGAGTATGCAGCAAACCGAATGTTGTTCAGAGTCCCGGATGAGATCCCGGACGTCACGAGGAGTTCCGGAATGGTTCGAAGGTAAATAATTATATATAGGAAGTGCTGTTTCAGCCATCGGGTAAGTTTCGGGGTCACCCGGTATTGTACCGGGACCACCGGAAGGGTCCCACGGGTCCACCGGGTGGGGCCACCTATCCCGGAGGGCCCCGTGGGCTGAGGTGGGAGGGGAACCAGCCCCTAGTGGGCTGGTGCTCCTCCCCTTGGGCCCTCCTATGCCTAGGGTTGGAAACCCTAGGGTGGGGGGGGGGGGCGCACCACTTGCCTTGGGGGGCACTCCACCCCCCTGGCCGCCGCCCCCCTGGGAGATTCCCATCTCCAGGGCCGACGCCCCCCAGGGGGCCTATATAAAGGAGGGGGGAGGGAGGGCAGCAGCACCCTGAGTCTTGGCGCCTCCCTCCCCCTGCTACACCTCTTCCTTCTCTCGCAGTTGCTTGGCGAAGCCCTGCCGGAGTCCTGCTGCATCCACCACCACGCGTGCTGCTGGATCTTCATCAATCTCTCCTTCCCCCTTGCTGGATCAAGACGGAGGAGACGTCACGCTGACCGTACGTGTGTTGAACGCGGACGTGCCGTCCGTTCGGCGCTAGGATCTCAGGTGATAGGATCACGACGAGAACGACTCCCTCAACCCCGTTCTCTTGAACGCTTCCGCACGCGATCTACATGTGGTATGTAGATGCATCTCTCTCTCTCATTGCTAGATGAACTCATAGATTGATCTTGGTGAATGTAGGAAATTTTTTATTTTATGCAACGTTCCCCAACACACACGAACTTCAAGAAGAAGAATGACAAGAAGAAAGGTGTTTGTCATCTGTGTGGGGATTCTGATCATTGGGCTCCTAGTTGCCCTAATCGCTATGACAAGCATCATCCTGGGAAAGGCGGCAAGACCGCTAATGTTGTCATTGGAGACACTGACATGAAGGTTGTTGGGTATGGTATATTTCCCACTATTCTTTCAGTATGCCATTCTCCTAATTGGTTGATTGACATGGGTGCTAATGTGCATGTATGCGGTGATATTTCCATGTTTTCGTCTTATCAGACCGCAGGGACTTCCACCGTGCTAATGGGCAATGATTCAAGTGCTTCTGTTCGTGGTGTTGGCACAGTCGATCTGAAGTTTACTTCGGGGAAGGTCGTGCGGCTGAAGAACGTGCATTATGTCCCCTCCGTCAATAAAAATCTTGTTAGCGGATCTCTTTTGTGTAGAGATGGCTACAAGCTTGTCTTTGAGTCGAATAAATTTGTAATATCCAAGTATGGAACCTTTGTTTGTAAAGGCTATGAGTCAGGAGGCCTGTTTCATTTATCCTTATCAGACATTTGCAATTAAGTTGTTAATCATGTTTGCAACGATAGTGAATCAAATGTGTGGCATTCACGTCTTTTGTCATGTTAACTTAGGTTGCATGTCGCGACTAGCGAAGTTGAACTTAATCCCTAGTTTCACCACTGTCAAGGGATCCAAGTGTGAAGTGTGTGTGCAAGCTAAGAAACCTCGTAAGTCTCATGTGACCGCGGAAACTAGAAATCTTGCACCACTAGAACTCATACATTCAGATCTATGTGAAATGAATGGTGTTTTGACAAAAGGTGGAAAGAAATATTTCATGACATTAATTGATGACTCCACTAGATACTGTTGTGTGTATCTTCTGAAATCAAAGGATGAGGCTTTGAACTTTTTCATGATCTATAAAGCTGAAGTGGAAAACCAACTTGATAGGAAAATCAAGAGGCTTAGGTCCGACCATGGTGGAGAGTATTTTTCCAATGAATTTGAAGCTTTTTGTGCAGAACATGGTATAGTCCATGAGAGGACTCCTCCCAATTCACCTTAGTCGAATTGGGTGGCCGAAAGAAAGAACCATACTCTAACAGATTTGGTTAACGCAATGTTAGACACATCAGGTCTCTCCAAGGCATGGTGGGGGGAGGCGATATTGACTGCATGTCATGTCCTAAACCGAGTTCCCACAAAGAACAAAGAGATAACTCCATTCGAGGAATGGGAGAAGAAAATGTTAAATCTCTCTTATCTACGAACATGGGGTTATTTGGCGAAAGTCAATGTGCCAATTCCAAAGAAGCAAAAGCTAGGATAAAAAACTATGGATTGTGTTTTCCTGGGATATGCTTTTCATAGCATTGGTTATAGATTCTTGGTTGTAAAATTTGAGGTACCTGACATGCATGTCGCTATGATCATGGAGTCAAATGATGCGACTTTCTTTGAAGATCTCTTTCCCATGAAGGATATGGCTACATCTTCTAATTAGGAGATGCCTAGTTCATCGAATCAGGAACCAGTTACAATTACTGAACCTGCCATTTTGATGGAACACTTTGAAAAATCTGTGGAGGAGAAGAATGAAGTTCCTACTAGGAGCAAGAGACGGAGGATTGCAAAGTCCTTTGGTGATGATTTTCTTGTGTATCTCATAGATGACACTCCCAATTCTATTTCAGAGGCCTATGCATCTGAGGATGCTGACTACTGGAAGGAAGCGGTCTGTAGTGAGATGGATTCCATCTTGGCAAATGAAACTTGGGAGATAACTGATCGTCCTGATGGGTGCAAACCTATAGGATGAAAATGGGTATTCAAGAAGAAGCTTAGGCCTGATGGTACTATTGAAAAGTACAAGGCTCGGTCATGGCTAAGGGTTATACCTAAAAGGAAGGTGAAGACTTCTTTGATACTTACTCACCTGTGGCTCGACTGACCACTATTCGAGTTCTACTTTCACTAGCTGCCTCACATGGTCTTCTCGTTCATCAAATGGATGTTAAGACTGCTTTCCTAAATGGAGAGTTGGACGAGGAAATTTATATGGAACAACCAGATGGGTTTGTAATAGATGGTCAGGAAGGCAAAGTGTGCAAGTTGCTGAAGTCTTTGTATGGACTTAAGCAAGCACCCAAATAGTGGCATGAG
This sequence comes from Triticum dicoccoides, assembly GCF_002162155.2. Taxonomy (NCBI): domain Eukaryota; kingdom Viridiplantae; phylum Streptophyta; class Magnoliopsida; order Poales; family Poaceae; genus Triticum; species Triticum dicoccoides. The sequence continues at coordinate 707,406,306 of NC_041389.1, read as the reverse complement.
AAGTTTGAAAGAACTTTAACAGCTGCAGGCTTTGTTGTGAACGAAGCTGACAAATGTGTGTACTATCGCCATGGTGGGGGCGAAGGAGTTATCCTTTCCTTGTATGTGGATGGCATACTGATTTTCGGAACAAATCTGAATGTTATTAAGGAGGTCAAGGATTTCCTATCTTGCTGTTTTGAGATGAAGGATTTAGGAGTGGCTGATGTCATTTTGAACATCAAGTTGTTAAGAGACGATGATGGTGGGATTATATTGCTTCAATCTCACTATGTGGAAAATATCTTGAGTCGCTTTGGCTACAGTGACTGCAAGCCCTCTCCAACACCATATGATGCTAGTGTGTTGGTTCGAAAGAATCGAAGAATTGCTAGAGACCAATTGAAATATTCTCAGATTATTGGCTCGCTTATGTACTTAGCCAGTGCTACAAGACCTGACATCTCTTTTGTTGTTAGCAAACTGAGTCAGTTTGTCTCAAAACCAGGAGATGGGCATTGGAAAGCTCTAGAGAGAGTTTTGCCTTATTTGAAAGGCACTGCGAATTATGGAATTCACTACACTGGGCACCCAAAGGTGCTTGAAGGGTATAGTGACTCAAACTGGATCTCAGATGCTGATGAGATAAAGGCCACGAGCGGATATGTATTCACTCATGGAGGTGGCGCTGTTTCTTGGAAGTCTTGCAAGGAGACCATCTTAACGAGGTCAACAATGGAAGCAGAACTCACAGCACTAGATACAGCTACGGTCAAAGCAGATTGGCTTCGTCGGCTCTTGCATGACTTGTCGGTTGTTGAGAAACCTGTACCGGGTATCCTTATGAACTGCGATAATCAAACTGTGATCACGAAAGTGAACAGTTCAAAGGATAACATGAAGTCATCAAGACACGTTCAGAGAAGGTTAAAATCTGTCAGAAAAATGAGAAACTCCGGAGTTATTGCATTGGATTATATCCAAACATCTAAAAATCTGGCAGATCCTTTTACTAAGGGTCTATCCCGTAATGTGATAGATAATGCATCGAGGGAGATGGGTATGAGACCCATGATATTGTTGGGAAACGTAGCAGAAATTCAAAATTTTCCTACGTGTTACCAAGATCTATCTATGGAGAGACCAGCAACGAGGGGAAGGAGAGTGCATCTACATACCGTTGTAGATCGCTAAGCGGAAGCGTTCAAGAGAACGGGGTTGAAGGAGTCGTACTCGTCGTGATCCAAATCACCGGAGATCCTAGTGCCGAACGGACGGCACCTCCGCGTTCAACACACGTACAGCCCGGTGACGTCTCCCATGCCTTGATCCAGCAAGGAGAGAGGGAGAGGTTGAGGAAGACTCCATCCAGCAGCAGCACAATGTCGTAGTGGTGGTGGAGGAGCGTGGCAATCCTGCAGGGCTTCGCCAAGCACCTGCGGGAGAGGAGGAGGTGTCACGGGAGGGAGGGAGGCGCCAGGGCTTCTGGTATGGATGCCCTCCCTCCCCTCCACTATATATAGGGGCAAGGGAGAGGGGGGAGGCGCAGCCTTGCCCCTTCCTCCAAGGAAGGGGTGCGGCCAAGAGGGGGGGAGGAGTCCATCCTCCCCAAGGCACCTCGGAGGTGCCTTCCCCCTTGAGGACTCTTCCCTCCCCAAGTTTCCTTGGCGCATGGGCCTCTTGGGGCTGGTGCCCTTGGCCCATATAGGCCAAGGCGCACCCCCTACAGCCCATGTGGCCCCCCGGGGCAGGTGGACCCCCCCGGTGGACCCCCGGACCCCTTTCGGCACTCCCGGTACAGTACCGATAAAGTGCGAAACTTTTCCGGCGACCAAAACAGGACTTCCCATATATAAATCTTTACCTCCGGACCATTCCGGAACTCCTCGTGACGTCCGGGATCTCATCCGGGACTCCGAACAACATTCGGTAACCACATACAAACTTCCTTTATAACCCTAGCGTCATGGAACCTTAAGTGTGTAGACCCTACGGGTTCGGGAGACATGTAGTCATGACCGAGACGTTCTCCGGTCAATAACCAACAGCGGGATCTGGGTACCCATGTTGGCTCCCACATGTTCCATGATGATCTCATCGGATGAACCACGATGTCAAGGACTCAATCGATCCCGTATACAATTCCCTTTGTCTAGCGGTATTGTACTTGCCCGAGATTCGATCGTCGGTATACCGATACCTTGTTCAATCTCGTTACCGGCAAGTCTCTTTACTCGTTCCATAACACATCATCCCGTGATCAACCCCTTGGTCACATTGTGCACATTACGATGATGTCCTACCGAGTGGGCCCAGAGATACCTCTCCGTTTACACGGAGTGACAAATCCCAGTCTCGATTCGTGCCAACCCAACAGACACTTTCGGAGATACCTGTAATGCACCTTTATAGCCACCCAGTTACGTTGTGACGTTTGGTACACCCAAAGAATTCCTACGGTATCCGGGAGTTGCACAATCTCATGGTCTAAAGAAAAGATACTTGACATTAGAAAAGCTTTAGCATACGAACTACGATCTTTGTGCTAGGCTTAAGATTGGGTCTTGTCCATCACATCATTCTCCTAATGATGTGATCCCGTTATCAACGACATCCAATGTCCATGGTCAGGAAACCGTAACCATCTTTTGATCAACGAGCTAGTTAACTAGAGGCTTACTAGGGACATGGTGTTGTCTATGTATCCACACGTGTATCTGAGTTTCCTATCAATACAATTATAGCATGGATAATAAACGATTATCATGAACAAGGAAATATAATAATAATCAATTTATTCTTGCCTCTAGGGCATATTTCCAACAGTCTCCCACTTGCACTAGAGTCAATAATCTAGTTCACATCGTCATGTGATTAACACTCGCAGTTCTGGGTTTGATCATGTTTTGCTTGTGAGAGAGGTTTTAGTCAACGGGTCTGAACCTTTCAGATCCGTGTGTGCTTTACAAATCTCTATGTCATCTCCTAGATGTAGCTACCACGTTCTATTTGGAGCTATTCGAAATAACTGTTCTACTTGGAGCTATTCTAAATTGTTGCTCCATTATACGTATCCGGTATCTCTACTCAGAGCTAGCCGGATAGGTGTTAAGCTTGCATCGACGTAACCCTTTACGACGAACTCTTTTACCACCTCCATAATCGAGAAAATTCCTTAGTCAGCTAGTTACTAAGGATAACTTTGACCGCTGTCCTGTGATCCATACTTGGATCACTCTTGTACCCCTTGACTGACTCATGGCAAGGCACACTTCAGGTGCGGTACACAGCATAGCATACTGTAGAGTCTACGTCTTAAGCATAGGGGACGACCTTCGTCCTTTCTCTCTATTTTGCCGTGGTCGAGCTTTAAGTCTTAACTTCATACCTTACAACTCAGGCAAGAACTCCTTCTTTGACTGATCCATCTTGAACACCTTCATGATCATGTCAAGGTATGTGCCCATTTGAAAGTACCATTAAGCGTTTTGATCTATCCTTATAGATCTTGATGCTCAATGCTCAAGTAGCTTAATCTAGGCTTTCCATTGAAAACACTTTCCAAATAACCCTATATGCTTTCCAGAAATTCTACGTCATTTCTGATCAACAACATGTCAACAACATATACTCATCAGAAATTCTATAGTGCTCCCACTCACTTCTTTGGAAATACAAGTTTCTCATAAACTTTGTATACACCCAAAATCTTTGATCATCTCATCAAAGCATACATTCCAACTCCGAGATGCTTACTCCAGTCCTTAGAAGGATTGCTGGAGCTAGCATACCTTTTAGCATCCTTAGGATCGACAAAACCTTTCTGATTGTATTACATACAACCTTTCCTTACGAAAACTGGTAAGGAAACTCGTTTTGACATCCATCTGCCAGATTTCATAAATGCAGCTAATACTAACATGAATCCGACGGACTTAAGCATCGTTACGGATGAGAAAATCTCATCGTAGTCAACTCTTTGAACTTGTGAAAAAAAAAACCTTCGCCACAAGTCGAGCTTCATAGACGGTGACATTACCGTCCACGTCCGTCTTCTTCTTAAAGATCCATTTATCTTAATGGCTTGCCGATCATTGGGCAAGTCCACCAAAGTCCATGCTTTGTTCTGATACATGGATCCTATCTCGGATTTCATGGTTTCTTAACCATTTGTCAGAATTTGGGCCCACCATCGCTTCTCCATAGCTCGTAGGTTCATTGTTGTCTAGCAACATGACCTTCAAGACATGATTACTGTACCACTCTGAAGTAGTACGTATCCTTGTCACCCTACGAGGTACGGCAGTGACTTGATCCGAAACTTCATGATCACTATCATAAGCTTCTACTTCAATTGGTGTAGGTGCCACATGAACAACTTCCTGTGCCCTGATACACACTGGTTGAAGTGATGGTTCAATAACCATATCAAGTCTCCACCATCCTCCCACTCAACTCTTTCGAGAGAAACCTTTCCTCGAGAAAGGACCCGGTTCAAGAAACAATCCCTATTGCTTTCGGATCTGAATTAGGAGGTATACCCAACTGTTTTGGGTGTCCTATGAAGATGCATTTTATCCGCTTTGGGTTCGAGCTTATCAATCCTGAAACTTTTTCACATAAGCGTCGCAGCCCCAAACCTTTAAGGAATGACAGCTTAGGTTTATCTAAACCATAGTTCATACGGTGTCATCTCATCGGAATTACGTGGTGCCCTATTTAAAGTGAATGTGGTTGTCTCTAATGCCTAACCCATAAACTATCGTGGTAATTCGATAAGAGACATCATGGTATGCATCATATCCAATAGGGTGCAGTTATGATGTTCGGACACACCATCACACTATGGTGTTCCAGGCTATATTAGTTGTGAAACAATTTCCACAATGTCTTAATTCTGTGCCAAACTCGTAATTCAGTTATTCATCTTTATGATCATATCATAGATCTTTTATCCTCTTGTCACGACGATCTTTCAACTTCACACTGAAATTACTTGAACCTTTCAATAATTCAGACTCATGATTCATCAAGTAAATATACTCAACATCTACTCAAATCATCTGTGAAGTAAGAACATAACGATATCCACTACATGCCTCAGCACTCATTGGACTGCACACATCAAAATGTATTACTTCCAACAAGTTGCTTTCTAGTTCCATTTTACTGAAAAACGAGGCTTTCAGTCATCTTGCCCATGTGGTATGATTTGCATGTCTCAAGTGATTCAAAACCAAGTGAGTCCAAACGGTCCATTTGCATGGAGTTTCTTCATGCATATGCACCAATAGACATGGTTCGCATGTCTCAAACCTTTCAAAAACGAGTGAGCCCAAAGATCCATCAACATGGAGCTTCTTCATGCGTTTTATACCGATATGACTTAAGTGGCAGTGCCACAAGTAGGTGGTACTATCATTACTATCTTTTGGCATGAACATGTGTATCACTACGATCGAGATTCAACAAACCATTCATTTTAGGTGTAAGACCATTTGAAGGTATTATTCAAATAAACAGAGTAACCGTTATTCTCCTTAAATGAATAACCGTATTGCGATAGTCATAATCCAATTATGTCTATGCTCAACGCAAACACCAAATAACAATTATTCAGGTTTAACACCAATCTCGATGGTAGAGGGAGCGCGCGATCCTTGATCATATCAACATTGGAGACACTTCCAACACATATCGTCAGCTCACCTTTAGCTAGTCTCCGTTTATTCCGTAGCTTCTATTTCGAGTTACTAACACTTAGCAACCGAACCGGTATCTAATACCCTGGTGCTACTAGGAGTACTAGTAAAGTACACATCAACACAATGTATATCCAATATACTTCTATCGACCTTGCCAGCCTTCTCATCTACCAAGTATCTAGGGTAATTCTGCTCCCGTGGCTGTTCCCCTTATTACAGAAGCACTTAGTCTCGGGCTTGGGTTCAACCTTGGGTTTCTTCACTAGAGCAGCAGCTGATTTGCCGTTTCATGAAGCATCCCTTTTTGCCCTTGCCCTTCTTGAAACTAGTGGTTTCACAAACCATCAACAATTGATGCTCCTTCTTGATCTCTATTTTTGTGGTGTCAAACATCGCGAATATCTCAAGGATCATCATATATGTCCCTGATATATTATAGTTCATCACGAAGCTCAAGCAGCTTGGTGGTAATGACTTCGGAGAACCATCACTATTTCATCTGGAAGATCAACTCCCACTCGATTCAAGTGATTGTTGTACTCAGACAATCTGAGCACAGGCTCAACAATTGAGCTTTTCTCCCTTAGTTTGTAGGTTAAGAAAATCGTCGGAGGTCTTATACCTCTTGACGTGGGCACGAGCCTAAAATCCCAATTTCAGTCCTTGGAACATCTCATATGTTCTGCAATGTTTCAAAAACATATTTGGTGCCTCAACTCTAAACCGTTTAACTGAACTATCACGTAGTTATCAAAACATGTATGTCAGATGTTCGCAACATCCACAGACAACGTTCGAGGTCCAGCACACTGAGCGGTGTATTAAGGCCATAAGCCTTCTAAGAAGCAATGAGGACAATCCTCAGTTTACGGACCTAGTCCGCATAATTGCTACAATCAACTTTCAACTAAATTTACTCTAGGAACATATCTAAATAGTAGAACTGAAGCGCGAGCTACGACATAATTTGCAAAATCCCTTTTTGACTATGTTCAAGATAATTAAGTTCATCTCATGAACTCCCACTCAGATAGACATCCCTCTAGTCATCTAAGTGATTACATGATCTGAGTCAACTAGGCCGTGTCCGATCATCACGTAAGACGGACTAGTCAACATCGGTGAACATCTTCATGTTGATCGTATCTACCATACGACTCATGCTCGACCTTTCGATCTTCTGTGTTCCGAGGCCATGTCTATACACATGCTAGGCTCGTCAAGTCAACCTAAGTGTTTGCGTGTGTAAATCTGTCTTACACCCGTTGTATGTGAACGTTGGAATCTATCACACCCGATCATCACGTGGTGCTTAGAAACGAACGAACTGTCGCAACGGTGCACAGTTAGGGGGAACACTTTCTTGAAATTTTAATGAGGGATCATCTTATTTACTACCGTCGTTCTAAGCAAATAAGATGCATAAACATGATAAACATCACATGCAATCAAATAATAGTGACATGATATGGTGAATATCATATAGCTCCTTTGATCTCCATCTTGGGGCTCCATGATCATCTATTACAAGAACATGATCAATCTCATACATCACATATATCATTCATCACATCCTTTTGGCCATATCACATCACATAGCATACCCTGCAAAAACAAGTTAGACGTCCTCTAATTGTTGTTGCATGTTTTACGTGGCTGCTATGGGTTTCTAGCAAGAACGTTTCTTACCTACGCAAAAACCACAACGTGATATGCCAATTGCTATTTACCCTTCATAAGGACCCTTTTCATCGAATCCGATCCGACTAAAGTGGGAGAGACAGACACCCGCTAGCCACCTTATGCAACTAGTGCATGTCAGTCGGTGGAACCAGTCTCACGTAAGAGTACGTGTAAGGTCGGTCCGGGCCGCTTCATCCCACGATGCCGCCGAATCAACATAAGACTAGTAACGGCAAGCATATTGAACAAAATCAACGCCCACAACTACTTTGTGTTCTACTCGTGCATAGAAACTACGGATAGACCTAGCTCATGATACCACTGTTGGGAAACGTAGCAGAAATTCAAAATTTTCCTACGTGTCACCAAGATCTATCTATGGAGAGACCAGGAACGAGGGGAAGGAGAGTGCATCTACATACCCTTGTAGATCGCTAAGCGGAAGCGTTCAAGAGAACGGGGTTGAAGGAGTCGTACTCGTCGTGATCCAAATCACCGGAGATCCTAGTGCCGAACGGACGGCACCTCCGCGTTCAACACACGTACAGCCCGGTGACGTCTCCCATGCCTTGATCCAGCAAGGAGAGAGGGAGAGGTTGAGGAAGACTCCATCCAGCAGCAGCACAACGGCGTGGTGGTGGTGGAGGAGCGTGGCAATCCTGCAGGGATTTGCCAAGCACCTGCGGGAGAGGAGGAGGTGTCACGGGAGGGAGGGAGGCGCCAGGGCTTCTGGTATGGATGCCCTCCCTCCCCTCCACTATATATAGGGGCAAGGGAGAGGGGGGAGGCGCAGCCTTTCCCCTTCCTCCAAGGAAGGGGTGCGGCCAAGAGGGGGGGAGGAGTCCATCCTCCCCAAGGCACCTCGGAGGTGCCTTCCCCCTTGAGGACTCTTCCCTCCCCAAGTTTCCTTGGCGCATGGGCCTCTTGGGGCTGGTGCCCTTGGCCCATATAGGCCAAGGCGCACCCCCTACAGCCCATGTGCCCCCCCGGGGCAGGTGGACCCCCCCGGTGGACCCCCGGACCCCTTTCGGCACTCCCGGTACAATACCGATAAAGTGCGAAACTTTTCCGGCGACCAAAACAGGACTTCCCATATATAAATCTTTACCTCCGGACCATTCCGGAACTCCTCATGACGTCCGGGATCTCATCTGGGACTCCGAACAACATTCGGTAACCACATACAAACTTCCTTTATAACCCTAGCGTCATCGAACCTTAAGTGTGTAGACCCTACGGGTTCGGGAGACATGTAGTCATGACCGAGACGTTCTCCGGTCAATAATCAATAGCGGGATCTGGATACCCATGTTGGCTCCCACATGTTCCACGATGATCTCATTGGATGAACCACGATGTCAAGGACTCAATCGATCCCGTATACAATTCCCTTTGTCTAGCGGTATTGTACTTGCCCGAGATTCGATCGTCGGTATACCGATACCTTGTTCAATCTCGTTACCGGCAAGTCTCTTTACTCGTTCCGTAACACATCATCCCGTGATCAACCCCTTGGTCACATTGTGCACATTACGATGATGTCCTACCGAGTGGGCCCAGAGATACCTCTCCGTTTACACGGAGTGACAAATCCCAGTCTCGATTCGTGCCAACCCAACAGACACTTTCGGAGATACCTGTAATGCACCTTTATAGCCACCCAGTTACGTTGTGACATTTGGTACACCCAAAGCATTCCTACGGTATCCTGGAGTTTCACAATCTCATGGTCTAAGGAAAAGATACTTGACATTAGAAAAGCTTTAGCATACGAACTACCATCTTTGTGCTAGGCTTAAGATTGGGTCTTGTCCATCACATCATTCTCCTAATGATGTGATCCCGTTATCAACAACATCCAATGTCCATGGTCAGGAAACCGTAACCATCTTTTGATCAACGAGCTAGTTAACTAGAGGCTTACTAGGGACATGGTGTTGTCTATGTATCCACACGTGTATCTGAGTTTCCTATCAATACAATTATAGCATGGATAATAAACGATTATCATGAACAAGGAAATATAATAATAATCAATTTATTATTGCCTCTAGGGCATATTTCCAACAGATATGAGTTGTTCATAGTGGTAACCTATTCTTTGTGATCGGATATCCCGTGAATTAGATGTGGAAGACAAGCTGTTGGTCAACTGGGAGGAGAGTACCCTTACTGTTAAAATACCACTCCATGAAGATGCAATACTCTCCTAATCTGCATGGCAGGTTGATGTATATCTTAATGTGTTCTAAGTGGCTCATTGAAGCAGAGATGTTGTCCTGCAGAACATATTTTGAAGAACGCACCTATATGAGTCTGATTGTTAAACGTCACAATCTATGAGAGTAGGGTTCTCTCTAGTAAACTCATAAAAGGTCTCGGAGTATGACGCATAAGCTTTACCCACGGGGAAGACCCACGGCAGCCACGTATCGGTCAAGGCTTTGTGTCAAGCTAGATTCGCAGAAAACTTGCAGTTCAAGGCCCAGTCCACTTTTCAAGTTGCTTACTAGTGTAGCATAGAGTTCTAGGTGGAAGTTCAACTTAACAGTCTCCACTGCAGTACCGGTATATAAAACAGTGTTTTGGAACCAAAGGCAAATTTTGTGTGCCTCTGGGATCTGGTGGGGGGTTGCTGGAATTTTTATCTATTTTGGGCCAGCCCAATAGCAGTTTCAGAAATTCCTAATAAATCCTAGAGGCCCACGCATCCCATTCGTGCAAGGCAAGAGGTGGAACTAAAGTTTAGTCCCACATTGCTACTTTAGAGGGAGTTGGACCTCTTTCTCCACATGTATGAGCATGAGAACAAGAGGGACATCCACGCGCGCTCCTCCTCCTCCGCCCGCCTCGCCATGCCTCACCATGTCACGACACGACGCGGGTTGCGGGAATGAGCCGAGCCGATGTATAAATTTTTTCCATGCACGACGGATATACAAACGGTCACACGGAGCTGAAACATTTTGCTGTAGCGGAGACTGAATACGAACATCGCACTGCTACCTCTTGAGCACTGCGTTGGATTTCCCCGAAGAGGAGAGGATGATGCAGCAAAGTAGCGTAAGTATTTCCCTCAGTTTTTGAGAACCAAGGTATCAATCCAGTAGGAGACCACGCACAAGTCCCTCGTACCTACACAAAACGATAGCTACTCGCAACCAACGCGATTAGGGGTTGTCAATCCCTTCACGGTCACTTACGAGGGTGAGATCTGATAGAGATGATAAATAATATTTTTGGTATTTTTTATATAGAGATGCAAAGTGAAAAGTAAAAGGCCAAGTAAAAACAAAGCAAGTAATGAAGTAATGGAGATTGATATGACGAGAATAGACCCGGGGGCCATAGGTTTCACTAGTGGCTTCTCTCAAGAGCATATGAATTCTACGGTGGGTGACCAAACTACTGTTGAGCAATTGATAGAATTGAGCATAATTATGAGTATATCTAGGTATGATCATGTGTATAGGCATCACGTCCGAGACAAGTAGATCGAAACGATTCTGCATCTACTACTATTACTCCACTTATCGACCGCTATCTAGCATGCATCTAGAGTATTAAGTTAAAAATAGAGTAACGCCTTAAGCAAGAAGACATGATGTAGAGGGATAAATTCATGCAATATGATAAAGACCCCATCTTGTTATCCTCGATGGCAACAATACAATACATGCCTTACTGCCCCCGCTGTCACTGGGAAAGGACACCGCAAGATTGAACCCAAAGCTAAACACTTCTCCCATTGCAAGAACTACCAATCTAGTTGGCCAAACCAAACAGATAATTCGAAGGGACTTGCAAAGATAACTCAATCATACATAAAAGAATTCAGAGAAGATTCAAATATTATTCATAGATAAGCTGGATCATAAACCCACAATTCATCGATCTCAACAAACACACCGCAAAAAGGAAGATTACATCGAATAGATCTCAAGAGAGGGGGAGAACATTGTATTGAGATCCAAAAAGAGAGAAGAAGCCATCTAGCTACTAGCTATGGACCCGAAGGTCTAAAGTAAACTACTCACACTTCATCGGAGAGGCTATGGTGTTGATGTAGAAGCCCTCCGTGGTAGATGCCCCCTCCGGCGGAGCTCCGGAACAGGCCCCAAGATGGGATCTCGCGGATACAGAAAGTTGCGACGGTGGAATTAGATTTTTGGCTCCGTATTTGATCTGTCGGGGTACGTAGGTATATATAGGAGGAACAAGTACGTCGGTGGAGCAACAGGGGGCCCACGGGGTAGGGGGGCTCGCCCTAGGGGGGCGCCCCCACCCTTGTGACCGCCTCTTTTGTTCCTTGGAGCAGGGTCCAAGTCTCCTGGATCACGTTCAGTGAGAAAATCACGTTCCCGAAGGTTTCATTCCGTTTGGACTCCGTTTGATATTCCGTTTCTTCAAAATACTGAAATAGGCAAAAAAACAGCAATTCTGGGCTAGGTCTCCGGTTAATAGGTTAGTCCCAAAAATAATATAAAAGTGGAAAATAAAGCCCAATATAGTCCAAAATAGTAGATAAAGTAGCATGGAGCAATCAAAAATTATAGATACGTTGGAGACGTATCAAGCATCCCCAAGCTTAATTCCTGCTCGTCCTCGAGTAGGTAAATGATAAAAAAAGAATTTTTGATGCGGAGTGATACTTTGGCATAATTTCAATGTAAATCTTCTTAATTGTGGCATGAATATTCAGATCTGAAAGATTCAAGACAAAAGTTCATATTAACATAAAAGTAATAATACTTCAAGCATAGAAATCAAAGCAATCATGTCTTCTCAAAATAGCATGGCTAAAGAAAGTTATCCCTACAAAATCATATAGTCTGGCTAAGCTCTATCTTCATCACACAAAGTATTTAATCATGCACAACCCCGATGACGAGCCAAGCAATTGTTTCATACTTTAGTAATCTCAAACTTTTTCAACTTTCACGCAATACATGAGCGTGAGCCATGGACATAGCACTATAGGTGGAATAGAATGGTGGTTGTGGAGAAGACAAAAAAGGAGACGATAGTCTCACATCAACTAGGCGTATCAATGGGCTATGGAGATGCCCATCAATAGATATCGATGTGAGTGAGTAGGGATTGCCATGCAACGGATGCACTAGAGCTATAAGTAAATGAAAGCTCAACAAAAGAAACTAAGTGGGTGTGCATCCAACTTGCTTGCTCACGAAGACCTAGGGCACTTTTGAGGAAGCCCATCATTGGAATATATAAGCCAAGTTCTATAATGAAAAATTCCCACTAGTATATGAAAGTGACAACATATGAGACTCTCTATCATGAAGGTCATGGTGCTACTTTGAAGCACAAGTGTGGAAAAAGGATAGTAGCATTGTCCCTTCTCTCTTTTTCTCTCATTTTTTTAATTTGGGCCTTTTCTCTTTTTTTTATGGCCACTTTTTTTATATTTCGTCCGGTCTCATCCCGACTTATGGGGGAATCATAGTCTCCATCATACTTTCCTCATTGGGACAATGCTCTAATAATGATGATCATCATGCTTTTATTTTTCTTAAACTCATCAATTACAACTAGATACTTAGAACAAAATATGACTCTATATGAATGCCTCCGGCGGTGTACCGGGCTAAGCAATGAATCAAGAGTGACATGTATGAAAGAATTATGAACGGTGGCTTTGCCACAAATACAACGTGAACTACATGTTCATGCAAAATCAATATGACAAAAGTAATGTGTGTCATATGAACGGAATGGTGGAAAGTTGCATGGCAATATATCTCGGAATGGCTATGGAAATACCATGATAGGTAGGTATGGTGGCTGTTTTGAGGAAGGTATATGGTGGGTGTATGATACCGGCAAAAAGTGTGTGGTATTAGAGAGGCTAGCAATGGTGGAAGGGTGAGAGTGCGTATAATCCATGGACTCGACATTACTCAAAAGAACTCATGCACTTGTTGCAAAAATTTAGAAGTCATCAAAAACCAAAGCACTACACGCATACTCCTAGGGGGATAGATTGGTAGGAAAAGACCATCGCTCGTCCCCGACTGCCACTCATAAGGAAGACAATCAATAAATAAAATTGTGCTCCGACTTTATCATAGAGCGGTCCACCATACATGCATGCTACGGGAATCACAAACTTCAACACAAGCATTCTTTAAATTCATAATCACCCCAACTAGCATTGCTTTGATATTATCACCTCCATATATCAAAACAATTATCAAGCAACAAACTTATCTTAGTATTCAACGCACTCAAAAGAAAGTTTCACATATCTTGAATACCAAGTATATTATCTTTAAGCAAATTACCATGCTATTAACAACTCTTAGAATAATCTATGTTTAGCATGAGAGATCAATAGTTTCTTTAAAAAAATCCACCACCATGCTCTAAAAGATCTAAGTGAAGCACTAGAGCAAAAATTATTAGCTCAAAAGATATAAGTGAAGCACTATGAGCAAAACTATCAAGCTCAAAAGATATAAGTGAAGCACTATGAGCAAAACTATCAAGCTCAAAAGATATAAGTGAAGCACTATGAGCAAAACTATCAAGCTCAAAAGATATAAGTGAAGCACATAGAGTATTCTAGAAAATTCCAAATCATGTATGGCTCCCTCAAAAGGTGTGTACAGCAAGGATGATTGTGGTAAACTAACAAGCAAAGACGCAAATAATACAAGACGCTCCAAGCAAAACACATAACATGTGGTGAATAAAAATATAGCTCCAAGTAAATTACCAATGGAAGTAGACGAAAGAGGGGATGCCTTCCGGGGCATCCCCAAGCTTTGACTTTTTGGTGTCCTTGGATTATCTTGGGGGTGCCATGGGCATCCCCAAGCTTAGGCTCTTGCCACTCTTTGTTCCATAATCCATCAAAAGAATTCACCCAAAACTTGAAAACTTCATGACAAAAAACTCAATAGAAATCTCGTGAGCTCCGTTAGTGAAATAAAACAAAATAATACTTTAAGATACTGTAATGAACTCATTATTTGTTTATATTGGTGTTAAACCTACTTTATTCCAACTTCCTTATGGTTTATAAACTAATTTTTTAGCCATAGATGCATTGAAATAAGCAAACGACACACGGAAAAACAGAATCTGTCAAAAACAGAACAGTCTGTAGCAATCTGTAACTAACGCAAACTTCTGGAACTCTAAAAATTTTACCAAAATAGGACGTACTGGAAAATTTGTTTATTGATCATCAGCAAAAAGAATCAATGCAAAAGCACGTTTCTGTGATTTATTGAATTGATTCTCGTGAGCGCAAAGTTTCTGTTTTTCAGCAGAATCAAATCAACTATCATCGTAGCTTATCCTATAGGTTCTACTTGGCACAAACACTAATTAAAACATGAAACCACATCAACAGAAAGTAGAAACAAAATTTAACACTAAACAGTAACAAAAACAAAAAACAAAAAATAAAATTGGGTTGCCTCCCAACAAGCGCTATCGTTTAACGCCCCTAGCTAGGCATAAAAGCAACGATAGATCTAACGAGTGCCATCTTTGGCACTTGATGCATAAGTAGCAAGAGAGGATCTCCTTTCTAAGTCATTCATCCTTCTATTCAGATTAAGAACATTGCCATTAATGGATGAGGTGAGATTAAGCATGTTACGGAAATTTGCATCGAAGCTAGACTTCATCTCTTTGATAATTTCATTCTGATAAAAGGACAAGAGAGTAGTTGATTCAACTTTATCATTTAAGGGGTGCCCAAATATGGTTTTCATTTTTTCATAGGTATCTATAGCATCCCCTTCAAGAAAAACTTCTTCAAAAATAGAATCTAGAACTTGTTTGAAAGAGGCAGGCAAGCCAACATAGAAACTTTTTAAGTAAACCTCAATTTGATATTGTGGCACATAACTAGACCGAATCCTTAATAACCTATCCCAAGCATATTTTAAAGATTCATCAAGTAAATAGCGAAAGATTCCAGAATCATCATCATCAAAATTATCTAAATTCTCATTGGTGATCCCGGCGGGTCTTTCCGTAGCATCATTGTTTATGAGCTTAGAAAGGATAGAGGGGTTATCCAAGGCACTAGAACTCGGGAGAAATCCCTTGGTTCTTTTTGATTCGGCCATGGCAACGGGAAGGCAAACGAGAAAAAAGGCGAAAGGGAAAGAGAGGAGGAGATTGGGAAAGAGAGGGGGAATAAAACGGCAAGGGTGAAGTGGGGGAGAGGAAAACGAGAGGCAAATAATGTAATGCGAGAGATAGGGACTGTGATAGGTACTTGGTATAGTTGACTTGCTTGCGTGGGCCTCCCCGGCAACGGCGCTAGAAATTCTTCTTGCTACCTCTTGAGCATTGCGTTGGATTTCCCCGAAGAGGAGAGGATGGTGTAGAAAAGTAGCATAAGTATTTCCCTCAGTTTTTGAGAACCAAGGTATCAATCCAGTAGGAGACCACACACAAGTCCCTCGTACCTACACAAAACGATAGCTACTTGCAACCAACGCGATTAGGGGTTGTCAATCCCTTCACGGTCACTTACGAGGGTGAGATTTGATAGAGATGATAAATAATATTTTTGGTATTTTTGATATAGAGATGCAAAGTGAAAAGTAAAAGGCAAAGTAAAAACAAAGCATGTAATAAATTAATGGAGATTGATATGATGAGAATAGACCCGGGGGCCATAGGTTTCACTAGTGGCTTCTCTAAAGAGCATAAGAACTTTACGGTGGGTGAACAAATTACTGTTGAGCAATTGACAGAATTGAGCACAATTATGAGTATATCTAGGTATGATCATGTGTATAGGCATCACGTCTGAGACAAGTAGATCGAAACGATTCTGTATCTACTACTATTACTCCACTCATCGACCGCTATCCAGCATGCATCTAGAGTATTAAGTTAAAAACAGAGTAACGCCTTAAGCAAGATGACATGATGTAGAGGGATAAATTCATGCAATATGATAAAAAAAACCATCTTGTTATCCTCGATGGCAACAATACAATACGTGCCTTGCTGCCCCTGCTGTCACTGGGAAAGGACACCGCAAGATTGAACCCAAAGCTAAACACTTCTCCCATTGCAAGAACTACCAATCTAGTTGGCCAAACCAAACGGATAGTTCGAAGAGACTTGCAAAGATAACTCAATCATACATAAAAGAATTCAGAGAAGATTCAAATATTATTCATAGATAAGCTGGATCATAAACACACAATTCATCGGTCTCAACAAACACACCGCAAAAAGGAAGATTACATCGAATAGATCTCCACAAGAGAGGGGGAGAACATTGTATTAAGATCCAAAAAGAGAGAAGAAGCCATCTAGCTACTAGCTATGGACCTGAAGGTCTGAAGTAAACTACTCACACTTCATCGGAGAGGCTATGGTGTTGCTGTAGAAGCCCTCCGTGGTAGATGCCCCCTCCGGCGGAGATCCGGAACAGGCCCCAAGATGGGATCTCATGGATACAGAAAGTTGCGGCGGTCGAATTAGGTTTTTGGCCCCGTATTTGATCTGTCGGGGTGCGTAGGTATATATAGGAGGAAGGAGTACGTCGGTGGAGCAATAGGGGGCCCACGAGGTAGGGGCGCGCCCTAGGGGGGGGGCACCCTCGTGACCGCCTCTTTTGTTCCTTGGAGCAGGGTCCAAGTCTCCTGGATGACGTTCGGTGAGAAAATTACGTTCCCGAAGGTTTCATTCCGTTTGGACTCCGTTTGATATTATGTTTCTTCGAAATACTGAAATAGGCAAAAAACAGCAATTCTGGGCTGGGCCTCCGGTTAATAGGTTAGTCCCAAAAATAGTATAAAAGTGGAAAATAAAGCCCAATATAGTCCAAAACAGTAGATAAAGTAGCATGGAGCAATCAAAATTTATAGATACGTTGGAGACGTATCACGCACCTCTTCACGTGTTGCATGTTCGCTTCATCTCCCTCCGTTCCTTCACCTCCCATCGCAGCCTGTTCGCGTCCTTCTCCTATGCCTATATAAGAGAGGTCGCTCCTCTCCAGAGTGACACACCAGAAGATCCTCTTCCTCTCGCCACAGAGTTCCTGAGCACTGCGCTGCTGCTACAATCTTCCCCATCCCGACTTGCGGCGTGCACCGCAGGTCGGGACAGTAGGCCTCCGAAACTGCACCTCTTTGAGTCCTGTACGGGAGAAGGGTGATAAGGTTTTTGGGGAGCGCTCTGCGCGACTACTGACTGAATCCTTCGTCGCGGACGCCCTGAACTCCGAATACTACTTCCCCGACGTCGACAACCTCCTAGATGACATGGCTGGCGAGGACACCGACCCCAAGTCCAGTGCTATTGCTGCTGTTGTCCCATATGTGTTCTTATTTCTGTTGGATGTCTTGCCACAGTTTCTCGTACTAGTACTTGCCCTAGATATGCTAAGTTCTACTTCCAATTTGCAACTAGCTCTACTGTCTGCTATAGATATGCTAGGCTACGATTCATATATGCAGAAGCTATTTACCTTATCTCTGTCAGATCACATGACTTGTTTTATCTCTACTATATTAGTCATGCTTTATCTAGTATTTCTATTAATAAAATCATTTGGTAAATTGTTCATATTTCCAACAATCCAAAAACCTTATTATAGGCAATTTACACCAAGTGGTTTTGCTGCTTCCATGAGACCTCCTATGTTTGAGAGTATCCACTACAAGAGGTGGCGCGTGAGAGCAGTCTGATGGTTTCAGACCATGAGTTGCTATGACGCCACTCTTGGCAAACCTGAAGGAGAGCTTGATGCTCAATAGGCACAAGCTTTTCAGAAAATGGATACTCTGTTTAAGGCTGCTCTCTTCAGTGTTCTTGGTGAGAACATAGTCGATGCTTATGCGTCAATTGATAATGGAAAAGATATGTGGGATGCACTCGAGGCCAAGTTTGTGGTCTCGGATGCTGGCACTGAGCTATACATCATGGAGCAATTCTATGGTTACAGGATGACTGAAGAGCGCTCCGTGGTTGAGCAAGCTCATGAGATATAATCATTTGCTACAGAACTTGAGCACTTCAGTTGTATGCAACCTGACAAGTTTGTTGCCGGAGGTATCATCAATAAGCTTCCTCCTTCGTGGAGGAACTTTGCTACCTTAGTGAAGCATAAGAGGCAGGAGTTTTCCGTTCTGGATCTCATTGGTACTCTTGATGTGGAAGAAAAGGTGAGAGCAAAGGACACATGTGCTCGAGGTATTGAGGGAGGATCTAGTGCCAATTTGGTACAGAAGAAGAACTTCCAGCCCCATAAGTTCAAGAACAAGGGTAAGTTTGATGGTAAAGCAAAGTTTGATGGGAAGAACAAGGTTGTGCAACACACGATCTTCAAGAAGAAGAATGACAAGAAGAAAGGTGTTTGTCATGTGTGTGGGGATCCTGATCATTGGGCTCCTAGTTGCCCTAATCGCTATGACAAGCGTCATCCTGGGAAAGGCGGCAAGACCGCTAATGTTATCATTGGAGACACTGACATGAAGGATGTTGGGTATGGTATATTTCCCACTATTCTTTCAGTATGTCATTCTCCTAATTGGTTGATTGACACGGGTGCTAATGTGCATGTATGCGGTGATATTTCCATGTTTTTGTTTTATCAGACCGCAGGGACTTCCACCGTGCTGATGGGCAATGATTCAAGTGCTTCTGTTCGTGGTGTTGGCACGGTCGATCTGAAGTTTACTTCGGGGAAGATCGTGCGGCTGAAGAACGTGCATTATGTCCCCACCGTCAATAAAAATCTTGTTAGCGGATCTCTTCTGTGTAGAGATGGCTACAAGCTTGTCTTTGTGTCGAATAAATTTGTAATATCCAAGTATGGAACCTTTGTTGGTAAAGGCTATGAGTCAGGAGGCATGTTTCGTTTATCCTTATCAGACGTTTGCAATAAAGTTGTTAATCATGTTTGCAACGATAGTGAATCAAATGTGTGGCATTCACATCTTTGTCATGTTAACTTTGGTTGCATGTCGCGACTAGAGAAGTTGAACTTAATCCCTAGTTTCACCACTGTCAAGGGATCCAAGTGTCAAGTGTGTGTGCAAGATAAGCAACCCCGTAAGTCTCATGTGACTGCGGAAACGAGAAATCTTGCACCACTAGAACTCATACATTCAGATCTATGTGAAATTAATGGTGTTTTGACAAAATGCGGAAAGAAATATTTCATGACATTAATTGACGACTGCACTAGATACTCCTGTGTGTATCTTCTGAGATCTAAGTATGAGGCTTTGAACTTTTTCTAGATCTATAAAGCTGAAGTGGAAAACCAACTTGATCGGAAAATCAAGAGGCTTAGGTCTGACCATGGTGGAGAGTATTTTTCCAATGAATTTGATGCTTTTTGTGCGGAACATGGTATAATCCATGAGAGGACGCCTCCCTATTCACCTTAGTAAAATGGGGTGGCTGAAAGAAAGAACCGTACTCTAACAGATTTGGTTAACGCCATGTTAGACACACCAGGTCTCTCCAAGGCATGGTGGGGGGAGGCGATATTGACTGCATGTCATGTCCTAAACCGAGTTCCCACAAAGAACAAAGAGATAACTCCATTCGAGGAATGGGAGAAGAAAATGTTAAAGCTCTCTTATCTACGAACATGGGGTTGTTTGGCGAAAGTCAATGTGCCAATTCCAAAGAAGCAAAAGCTAGGATAAATAACTATGGATTGTGTTTTCCTGGGATATGCTTTTCATAGCATTGGTTATAGATTCTTGGTTGTAAAATTTGAGGTACCTGACATGCATGTCGCTACGATCATGGAGTCAAATGATGCGACTTTCTTTGAAGATATATTTCCCATGAAGGATATGGCTACATCTTCTAATTAGGAGATGCCTAGTTCATCGAATCAGGAACCAATTACAATTACTGAACCTGCCATTTTGATGGAACACTTTGAAAAATCTGTGGAGGAGAAGAATGAAGTTCCTACTAGGAGCAAGAGACAGAGGATTGCAAAGTTCTTTGGTGATGATTTTCTTGTGTATCTCATCACTAGTAGAAAAAGGGTCAAATGTGAAACACAATAGTGCCGGTTTGAATTTCAGCCGGCACTAATGTGTACATTAGTGCCAGTTCGTGGCGGCGATCAATAGTACCGGTTCGTGGCGAACCTTTAGTACCGGTTCATGCCACGAACCGGTACTAAAGAGGCTGTGTTAGCCTGCGTCAGGCTATGGCCCCACCATCACCATTTAGTGCCGGTTCGTACCACGAACCGGTACTAATGAGGTTATGGCAAGCTGTTTTTAGTCCCACCTCGCTCCCCTAACAAGCCTTTTACCACCTTAAATATGTTATTTCTCAAACTATCACAAGCACTTGGTCTTCATTGAACTCTATGTGTAGAATTTGTGGCCGCAATATGAGTCTTCATCGGTTTATAAATCATTGATGACTCATATTGACAATTCAGATTGTACACACAAAGATCATTGATGATCAAAGTATTTTTGATGTTATAAGATCATATTGATAATTTAGACTGTAAAGAAATATAAGATCATGATCTAAATGCTCTTATATTTTTTGCGTTCAGTATGCACCAACTGCTAGGAGGGAGGAGCTGTTTAGTACCGGTTCGTGGCGAACCTTTAGCACCGGTTCGTGCCACGAACTGGTACTAATGAGGTTGTGTCAGATAAGGCTGGGGCCCCACGAGCACCTTTAGTACCGGTTCATGGATGAACCAGTACTACAGTTTCTTAGTAAGCTGTTTTTTAGTCCCACCTAACGAAGAGAGAGGGACTAGGAGCGGTTTATAAGCCCTGAGTGCAGAGACGATGAAGAAGAGGATCAATGCTCACGTTGCTTAGCTTCAAGCCTTCAGGAATATGGTAGACTGCACGGAGCTATGCGCAGTGCAGTTTACACTATTCCGAAAGGCTTGAAGCAAATTAACGAGCATTGCACCTCTTTTTTATTTTTAATAACTTATTACAACTCCGGACTTCTTCTGTTATGGCAAAAACTAATTGCACGTCGGCATTTCTTTTTTTAAAACTTTAGTTATAACTCCAGACTTTGACCATCAAGTTTTTCAGAAAAGAAAAAATAGCAGGAAAAAAAACTATAGCTGAAAAGAAAAAAACTATATAAAATGACCGTGAAATTGAAAATCACTACAAAATGAACTCTGAAAATGTTGAATTTTGGCAAACTAGATGAAAAACTACTCAGAAATAAATAGAAGAAAATAAATATAACAGAAAAGAAAAAACTATACAAAAAACTACGCAGAAATAAATAGAAGAAAATAAAACAGAAAAGAAAAAAACTATAAAAAAATTGGGGCGCTGCCCTGTGGGCCTGCTAGGCCACGGGCGTGCAATTACAGGCCTTAAAGGCCCAGCAGACTCACAGGGCAGCGCGCAGAATTTAGGCCCACAAGCCTGCTATATAGAGGAGTTCAAAGAGGTAGCCGCGGCTGGGTTTATAAACCAGTACGGCTGCCCTTCGCCCGGCGAGGTGGGACTAAACTTTGGGGTGGCAGCGCGAGGCCTTTAGTACCGGTTGGTGGCTCCAACTGGTACTAAAGATCACCCTTTAGTACCGATTGGAGCCACCAACCGGTACTAAAGGCCTGCTCTTCCCGCCTCTTGGCCTGGCCAAAGTTGGCTTTTAGTACCGGTTGGTGGCTCCAACCGGTACTAAAGGCCCATCCTATATATATAGCACTTACGAAAATTTCAGTTACATCTCCCCACATTCGTCTCCAACCTCTCGACATCGCCGCGCGCCGCTCGATCCCGTCGTCGCCGCCCGTCGCCCGTCGTCCGTCGTCGTCGTCGCTATCCCCGCCGCCGCCCGTCGTCGTCGTCGTCTCGCGCCGCCGCCCCGAACACCGCCGTCGTCCGTCGTCGTCGCCGCGGTCCCATACGTCTCTCGCACCCACGCGCCAGCCGGCGCCCCCGCCCCGTACGCCGCCGCCCTCGCCCCGTACGATGGTGCCCCCGCTCGTACGTACGGGGCGGCGGCGTACGGGGTGGCGTACACATACATACACACATATACACACACACACACACACACACACACACACACACAATTTTTACCTATTTTCTGTTTTCTGTTTTCTGTTTTTTAGAAAATTTAATTAGATATTAATTAGCTAGGTATGTGAGATTTGAACTAGTTGAATAATTAATATAACTAGTTTATTTTTAGTAAGAAAATTGTCGAACTAGTTTATTTAGGTATATGAGATTTGAACTAGTTGAATAATTAATATAACTAGTTTATTTTTAGTAAGAAAATTGTCGTATCTGAGATTTGATTATCTAATTAAAATATTATTTGTTAATGAGCTTTTCTGTTTATTTAATGTTTTTATATATTTTGAGTTTATATAAATGTTAGATTAATGTCGAATGTTAGATGAATTAGATAGAAAAGTTAAATATATAGTAATGTCAATTGTTAGAGATGAATATAGCTAGATATATATTTGAATTGGCTAGATATTAATTAATGTTAGATAGTAATAAGTGTTTAATGTTTCACCTAAGTGGGATAAGTCTGAGAAAGAGATGGAGGATTAGAACTAGTTTATTTTTAGTAAATGCTTAGTTGAACTTGTTGAATTAATATATAGAACTAGTTTATTTTTAGTAAATGCTTAGTTAAACTAATTGAATTAATATAACTAGTTTATTTTTAGTAAATGCTTAGTTGAATTAATAGAAGTAGTTGAATTAATTGAATTAGTAAGTGTTTAATGTTTCGCCTAATATGAACATAGGAAGTGTCGTCTGACGACGGAAAAAATTTCGGTATGTGCACATACTGTGAAGACGAGCGCGGCCAGTGCGACAGAAATTTCCTTGTTGATGGTAGGCGATTCAGCATCAAGCTGGATGAGACTTTCGAATTCGATACAGTAAGTCACAACGACAAGTCTGTTTTCGTAATTAAGCATGACTTATATATGCTTCATTTGCCTGACTTATAATTTTTAATTTTCACTATTCTACTAGCGCATCCCATGCCATGCAGGAATTTTTGTCTTGGATAAGATAGGTTTCAAAGATATGGAAACTATGGAGGTAAAGAGAGCTTACCTGAAAACTGAGAATGATGGTTATACTTTTAACGTCAAAGTATACAATGCACACACGTACACCTATTTTGAATGCAAAACTTCGCAAGCACTATGCAAGGCTTATGCTTATGCATTTGAGCCTGGTATGGTTATCACCTTTGATATTCGTCCGGAAGATGATATTGAAGGTAATAGAGATATATGGGTCGATGTGCAGACGCCTCCAGTTCTACCATTATGTGAGTTCTTCTCAAATATATTTTTGTCTTTGATATTACTTATTTCAAAAATAACTGACAACTAATTTCTATTGACAGCTTATCTCCATTCAACCAAACATGTCCGGCGCTTGGTAGACAGGACCTTCTACTGTCCCGGAGTTGAACTAAACTGCGAGGAGATAAGTCATTATGTTTCATGGCTTGAGGATCTTCATACTGTCAAGACAAAAAAATTTCCTACACTTGGAAATGTTAGTACTCAAAATGTGCGACCAATAGTGATGGTATTGAACTACGGTCACATCTATTTAGGAATGATGGTAAGATATTTACTATTTATCCTCAGTGCATATTTTGCATACATATTTTTTTGCTAAACTTTCATTGCTGAGTATATTAATTAAGTACTATACGATGTTCTTCAACAGGGACTCCCGATGACAGTTGTGCCTCAGGGGATCGAGACTAAAGGTCAAATGTTAATTGTTACCTTAAGACCAAGATATCCTGCATTGCACATGAATGCATTCAGGATTTCTAGAAGCGATGAATGCTTAATAGTGAAAGATTGGAGGAAAATTGTTAATGATCGCAGAGAAGTACTAGGGGGCAGCAACGAGAAGCGCAGCCCACGATTAGGAGACAGGTTCATCCGCATGCTCCAGTATGATCAATCAGGAGAGCTATACATGTTCTATGCTATTTTACCAGAGAGAGAGTAGCTAGCAGGAGTGATTTAGCTAGTTCTTCATGCTGCTCTTAATTAGTACTTGGCCTTTCATGTATGTGTTCTTCGTTCTAAACTTAAGTGATTTGCTTTTGTGGTGTTATATATGAACGCTTATAATATCATGACAATCATGTTGAACTCGATGATTGGTTCTACTAGAAATTT
>NC_041389.1:707360047-707381426 GCF_002162155.2 Triticum dicoccoides | reverse complement strand
ATACCAGCAAACAAAAAAGAATTAAAATGGAAACACAAAATTAAATGAAAAAGAAATCATAAAACTAAAAAAACCCAAACCTTATAGTACCGGTTGGTGTTACCAACCGGTACTAAAGGGCTCCAGGCCCCCGGAGCTGGCTCGTGCCACGTGGTTTCCCTTTAGCACCGGTTCGTGCAGAACCGGTACTAAAGGGGGGGGGGTGCTTTAGTGACCACACTTTAGTGCCGGTTATGGAACCGGCACTAAAGGGCCTTACGAACCAGTCCTATTGCCCGGTTCTGCACTAGTGCATAGATGACACTCCCAGTTCTATTTCAGAGGCCTATGCATCTGAGGATGTTGACTACTGGAAGGAAGCGGTCCGTAGTGAGATGGATTCCATCTTGGCAAATACAACTTGGGAGATAACTGATCGTCCTTATGGGTGCAAACCTATAGGATGCAAATGGGTATTCAAGAAGAAGCTTAGGCCTGATGGTACTATTGAAAAGTACAAGGCTCGGCTCGTGGCTAAGGGTTATACCCCAAAAGGAAGGTGAAGACTTCTTTGATACTTACTCACCTGTGGCTCGACTGACCACTATTCGAGTTCTACTTTCACTAGCTGCCTCACATGGTCTTCTCGTTCATCAAATGGATGTTAAGACTGCTTTCTTAAATGGAGAGTTGGACGAGGAAATTTATATAGAACAACCAGATGGGTTTGTAATAGATGGTCAGGAAGGAAAAGTGTGCAAGTTGCTGAAGTCTTTGTATGGACCTAAGCAAGCACCCAAATAGTGGCATGAGAAGTTTGAAAGAACTTTAACAGCTGCAGGCTTTATTGTGAACGAAGCTGACAAATGTGTGTACTATCGCCATGGTGGGGGCGAAGGAGTTATCCTTTCCTTGTATGTGGATGACATACTGATTTTCGGAACAAATCTGAATGCTACTAAGGAGGTCAAGGATTTCCTATCTCGTTGTTTTGAGATGAAGGATTTAGGAGTGGCTGATGTCATTCTGAACATCAAGTTGTTGAGAGACGATGATGGAAGGATTACATTGCTTCAATCTCACTATGTGGAAAAGATCTTGTGTCACTTTGGCTACAGTGACTGCAAGCCCTCTCCAACACCATATAATGCTAGTGTGTTGCTTCGAAAGAATCAAAGAATTGCTAGAGACCAATTCAAATATTCTTAGATTATTGGCTCGCTTATGTACTTAGCCAGTGCTACAAGACCTGACATCTCTTTTGCTATTAGAAAACTGAGTAGGTTTGTCTCAAAACCAGGAGATGTGCATTGGAAAGCTCTAGAGAGAGTTTTGCCTTATTTGAAAGGCACTGCGAATTATGGAATTCACTACACTGGGCACCCAAAGGTGCTTGAAGGGTATAGTGACTCAAACTGGATCTCAGATGCTGATGAGATAAAGGCCACGAGTGGATATGTATTCACTCATGGAGGTGGCGCTGTTTCTTGGAAGTCTTGCAAGCAGACCATCTTAACAAGGTCAACAATGGAAGCAGAACTCACAGCACTAGATACAGCTACAGTCAAAGCAGATTGGCTTCGTCGGCTCTTGAATGACTTGCCGGTTGTTGAGAAACTTGTACCAGGTATCCTTATGAACTGCGATAATCAAACAGTGATCAGGAAAGTGAACAGTTCAAAGGATAACATGAAGTCATCAAGACACGTTCAGAGAAGGTTAAAATCTGTTAGAGAAATGAGAAACTCCGGAGTTATTGCATTGGATTATATCCAAACATCTAAAAATCTGGCAGATCCTTTTACTAAGGGTCTATCCCGTAATGTGATAGATAATGCATCGAGGGAGATGGGTATGAGACCCACGATATGTGTTGTTCACAGTGATAACCTATTCTTTGTGATCGGAGATCCCGTGAATTAGATGTGGAAGACAAGCTATTGGTCAACTCGGAGGAGAGTGCCCTTACTGTTAAAATACCACTCCATGAAGATGCAATACTCTCCTAATCTGCATGGCAGGTTGATGTATATCTTAATGTGTTCTAAGTGGCTCATTGAAGTAGAGATGTTATCCTGCAGAACATCTTTTGAAGAATGCACCTATATGAGTCTGATTGTTAAACGTCGCAATCTATGAGAGTAGGGTTCTCTCTAGTAAACTCATTAAAGGTCTCGGAGTATGACGCATAAGCTCCACCCGCGGGGAAGACCCACGCAGCCACGTATCGGTCAAGGCTTTGTGTCAAGCTAGCTTCGCAGAAAACTGGCAGCTCAAGGCCCAGTCCACTGTTCAAGTTGCTTACTAGTGTAGCTTAGAGTTCTAGATGGAAATTCAACTTAACAGTCTCCACTGCAGTACCGGTATATAAAACAGTGTTTTGGAACCAAAGGCAAATTTTGTGTGCCTCTGGGATCTGGTGGGGGATTGCTGAAATTTTTGTCTATTTTGGGCCAGCCCAATAGCAGTTTCAGAAATTCCTAATAAATCCTAGAGGCCCACGCAGTCCATTCGTGCAAGGCAAGAGGTGGAACTAAAGTTTAGTCCCACATTGCTAGTTTAGAGGGAGTTGGACCTTTTTATAAGGGAGGCTCTTTCTCCACATGTATGAGCATGGGAACAAGAGGGAGATCCACGCGCGCTCCTCCTCCGCCACCCGCCACGCCTCTTCACGACGCGCCGTGGTTTGCGGGAATGAGCCGAGCCGATGTCTAAATTTTTGTCACCCACGACGGGTATACGAACGGTCACACGGGAGCTGAAATGTTTTGCTGTAGTGGAGACTGAATATGAACGGCGCACCTCTTCGCGTGCTGCCTGTTCACTTCTTCTCCCTCCGTTCCTTCACCTCCCGTCGCAGCCTATTCGCGTCCTTCTCCTGTGCCTATATAAGAGAGATCCTATTCCTCTCGCCACAGAGTTCCTGAGCACTGCGCTGATGCTACAATATTCCCCATTCCGACTTGCGGCGTGCACTGCAGGTCGGGATAGTAGGCCTCCGAAACTGCACCTCTTTGAGTCCTGTACGGGAGAAGGGTGATTAAGTTTTTGGGGAGCGCTCTGCACGACTACTGACTGAATCCTTCGTCACGGACGTCCCGGACTCCGACGACTACTTCCCCGACGACGACTTCTTCCCCGACGTTGACAAGCTCCTCGACGACATGGCTGGCGAGGACACCGACCCCAAGTCCAGTGCTACTGCTGTTGCTGTCCCGTATGTGTTCTTCTTTCTGTTGGATGTCCTGCCACAGTTTCTCGTACTAGTACTTGCCCTAGATTTGCTAGGTTCTACTTCCAATTTGCAACTAGCTCTACTGTCTGCTATAGATATGCTAGACTATGATTCATATATGCGGAAGCTATTTACCTTCTCTCTGTCAGATCGCATAACTTGTTTTATCTCTACTATATTAGTCATGCTTTATCTAGTATTTCGGTTAATAAAATCATTTGGTAAATTACTCATATTTCCTATTTCCAACGAGTAAACCAATCACAAGTCTCATGATGGCAAAACTGAATGTTCCCAACAGTAGCGTAGTCCAAAACATCATTATCTCAATGTTATAAGAGATAAAAATATGAGTTGAAAGTGCATGCTACATATATCCACTGTGGAATAGTCAAGGGATCCAGATGACTTGTGAGTGGCAGGATAAGAGTAGTGAACCGAAACACCTATCAAATCACCTGATGCCAGCATCTATTGTAGACACAGATGAAAAACAGCTCCGCAACTGATTGGCACTAAAAAGTGGCATGACAGCACAATAGATGTTGTTCTCTAATCCTGATATGCCTGCTCAGTTCTCTGATCAAGAACAACTAGAAATTGTGCTTCAGCAGCAAACTAGTACGTAAAAATCGGCACAGTTCTCCGATCAAGAACAACTAGAAATTTTACTGTAACGTAAATGCAGAACTCAAACTACCACATATACGTACATGGAGCTCCCCTGCGTCAGGAAAACATGCGCTGGCGACGAAACCAGCACATGCCATTGTGCATCTCTGAACGCCTCCACTGTCTGCGTCTCCCGCGAGCTGCCGCTGGACACTGCGAGCAGCCAACTGCGCTTCTCCCTACTGGCGCTGGCGCCATTCGGTAGAGCTCCGCCCGCTGGCCGACTGACCTTCTCCATGCTGGCCGCGCGCCGCGCCGCCACTCAGCGCTGCCCGACCGTAAGATTCGTGCTAATGATCCAATGGTAGGTAAAGCGTTCGGGGTGGGAGCACCGAAGAACATGGCAAGTTCGGCCCTTACGGAATCCGATTTTATTTTTTTACCATTTACCATGTGCAGAAAAAAAAAACTCATACTCAACCAAGAAACCAATGAGATAATAAAACAAAGCCGGCGAGGACCGCGGAGCTTAGATTGGATGCCAGGAGGTCTTCTCGTCCGAGCTTCTAAATGCACCGGCCCACGCTCCCAAACGTTCCTTGGTGACACGATCATGTTCCCGGGAGCTGCGGGCGGTAGCAGATGTGGTGTTGGACACGGAGCCAACACAGGGGACGGAATTAGCCAAGTATAAACCGCGGTGATACCGTTCATAAAGATGTTGAATGACCCCATGCCAGTGCCCATCAGAAATACTTGGTCAGTGTGCCACCGATGAACATGAACAGGACATGCACCCTATTATGGATGACCGCGTCGAGTTCCAAAATGATGCCCGGAACATGATGGCATGGACTCCATGAATTTGAGCACATGTTAAAGAACACATGACAATACAAATATCTTAAAATGTCTTCACTTTCACATGACAATACAACGTACGTATTTTATCCAAATATCTTAAAATTCATGGAGTCCATGACCGTGTTAAAGAACACTTTGTACCATTCCATTTGAGCACATGTTACAAATTTGCACATTATAGACTTCAAAGATATCTAGTTCGTTTGCACCTAAAGTTCATAGTCTTGAAATCTAAATGCACAATAAAAAGTTCTATGGATATTTAATGATACCATGGAAACCTATACATATATAAACACATTATAAATATCAAAGATCATAATAAATTGGCGGGATAATGAAAAGTGTAATTTTCCTAAGATTTATGTTGAAACCATTTTACCAAAATATTTTCCACATGCAACCTAAGCTAAATGATGCAAACTATTTTTGCAACATAATATTGTTCAAGTTTATCACTAAAATTAGATTTGAATTATAATTACAAGAATTGTATTATTTTTCACCTTAGAATAAATAAGTATTTTATGTTGTTCACTACTAGTTATACAAAAAAAAGTTGTTTATATAACATATTGAGATGATGTGGCAATACAAGAAATAGGTTTATGTTTATTTGAGCAATGAGCAACTAAAAATGTTTGGTATAAATAGATAAATGATGGTCAATAGATTATACATATATAAAAGTTCGGTGTTTTCTTTAATTATTAGTTCTTTTAGGCCATAAATGTGATTAGTGTTCACTGACAGAGCGGACAACCAGTCCTCATGCACCTATTGTTGGCATGGTGAAAGTGATGTAGAAAAGATGGATTAAATATTCTAAAGAATCATACTTGACAAGTTGTGTACTGCTAATATGTGATACTTGGTACAAGTGTGAGTATATTGAGTTCCTTTTGGTTATAACTATTTGAGCTGACGCCCGTAAATATTCTTTTGAGGATTGTAATGAAAATTCTATTTGCTCAATATGCATCTAAATTTGAAGACACTCCCAATGAAGATGTTGAGCTAGTTGAGGAGGAAGGGTACTCTCTTAATGATTAGGAAACACATATGATATTGAACAAATCCAATAATTAGGAAACACATATGATATTGAACAAATCCAACAAGTCCAATGAGCTTGAGAGATATCTTGAGATAGACATGCTTCTTCCCTGAAAGAGGTTGGACAACTTGATGTGTTGGGAAATTCACTCACCAAAATACCGGTACTTGGAGTAATAGTTTATGACATACAGGCAGCTCCCCATCTACATTTCCTACGGAGGCTGCATTTAGCACTGCTGGAAGGATCGTCGACGACCACAAAAGTAGTTTGAGTTCCAACACTATTGAGATGTTTATTTGCCTCACAGATTGGCTTCGAACAGATGATACAATTTAATAATTCTCCATACTTAATTTAATACCTTCCATGTTCAATGTATCATTTTGAATGCGATGAATGTTACAAATCACCAAAAGACGAAACCAGCAAATGGAGACCATGGTGGTGATCAAGACCATGCTGGAACCACCCAAGCCTAAGGTAATTCTGCTACTTGCTATTCGTGGAGTTGGATGTGTGTGTTGTGCGATTTGTCTATATATGTTTGGTTGGTGCATATCCTAATATAGACTGATATAAACATGATGATATACATACCGTTGTCAATCTTTCTCTGCCATGGTGGCGTCGCTACATTGCTTCCCTGCTCGCCTTAGTGGTCTTTGCTCCAGGGAAATCCTTGCTACCCTCGTGGCACAAATAATGACGGCGATTTCCTCACCATTGAACTTCATGGAGGCATTGTCACAAGTGGAGAAATGGTAGCCACAACTTTCGTTGGTGGCTCGCCATTTTCCATCAACGCCAACATATTTGATACAACATTGATATGACCTTTGTGCCGGCACAGTTTTTTTGTCACTCCATAGGTATTTGCTAGGTTTTTTTTGTGTTTGCTAAAATTTGTTATGGCATAGCCCATTAGGCCCACGCCATCACTAGTCCATCTTATAACTACCGCTAGCTATATCTAGTAAAAAATATAAATCCGATTCACCCCGTCTATTTCACTTCATCCCCCTCTCGACCAATGCCGGCGCCACCTCCTGACCAAGCCGCTCGTCCGTGCCGGACTAGCGCCACCACCGCCACCTCCGGGTCTACATGTGAGATTCCCCCTCCCTCGCGTTTCTTCTTCCCCACCCCTAGCGTCTCCCTCGCTCGTGGACGCCATGGATTCCATGTAATCTGTGGATTTGGTTCAATTGTGTATAAAATCCGTCGGCGTAGATTGGAGCTTTGCTAATGGCAAATCATTGTCGATGCGGCCCGTCGATTTGTCTTTTTTATTTGCCGATGGTCCATATTTGTCAGCTGCCAATATCCGGCCGTCGGCTTAGCGCAATCTATGCTGACGGGGCCCGTCGACAGATATTTGGCCACCGACATATTAAATGATTCATGTAGTGCAAAGTAATACATCAATAAGTCTGAAACCACTATCTTGGCAAAAACTATTGCTACTCCTATCCACAGGATGAAGGGGTGTAGATTGTCAGGGCCGCATACCTAGACCTCAACAAAAGTCCAACATCAAAAGCCGGAGGCCCCAACCAAGTCGGATTTTTGGGTCTGGGTCACAGACCAATCCAGGGTACTCTCAGCGGGCACCGCATGCGCACGCTGCATAGGCCGTCGCCAACGTCTTCCACCAATCCATTTTCAGAGTAGGAACTGACGCATAGACCATGCCAGGCATGTTGGCGACACCACCACAACGCAAATGATGCCACCTCCCTATGTGTGTCCATCATGACACATCAATCGCTGAGACCCTATTGGGCCACGCCGTCGAGACTCCACATCATCGATGCATCACATGAAACGCCACTCCACCGCTGAAAACGTTCACTGGTCCCTCAAGCCAATGCACACCTCCAAGAATGACGCCCCCAAGGGGGTTATGGCACAAGAGCGCCACAGTTATCCGGTCGACTAATCTAGGGTTTCCCCGGAGGTAGTAGACAGAGGTGTAGAGCTTCTCCGCGGCGATGCCTTTAAAAAGGGGACGGCACACATCAGAGCGCCGCCGTCGTCGCCATTGGCAACTAGCCAAGAGCATGGGTTTGATCCGGATCTGCTCGACAAACCTCCATCCCGCATCGTGTGCATGGGACCGTGATCAGTCTCCGCCGCTGCACAACTAGTTTGCCTACAACAAAAGAAGGATTTAATGGTACATGTTAACCAGTTCCAAAGTCTTCAATGGAATGGCATGATTCATCGATGCCGCAACTCCTTTGCTTCATCTGCACTAGCTAGATCCAACAGAAGTTCAAAACCTCCATTATTTAGGGATAAAATTGCACAAACAATCTGTAGTGGTATTCAGTTAAGCCTACAAATCACCATTTCCTGCAACCAGATCCTAACAACTGACATTTACCAAAAAAGGCTTTCGCCCCGCTTTTTATATAAAGCACCAAATCACAAGCATCCAGTACAACCACACGCCACGCCACCGCAACACATGCACACACCCAAGACAGGATACATAGGCGCTGAGCGCAGCAACACCCCTTCTAGCACTACCGCCCTGAAGAAATGAATCTACATATGACGAACCATGCGCTCCAAGGCGGTGCCTTCAGGAAGGATACGACGCCGGAGCGCCGCCACCGCCCGATCCAAGGATTAGAGTTTCCCCCGGAGCCGCATGACGGGCAATGAGAGCCGCGACGACGCCTTCAAGAAGGGAACGATCTCCGCCGCCGCTGGTCCGTCCGAAGATAGAGCAGATTTTCACCTCGGCCAACAATCACCGCCACCGAACGCCACACCCCGGCAACCACGCCGCCCACACGACCATGATGACCAGGCAGCACCAAGGCACGAGCTTTGTCCAAGAGCACCGCGCAACCACCACCACCAGGACCGCTGCCCCAGCATCCAAGACCTCGACACCACCTCACCCGTGACACGCCGCACCCCCATGAAAGAGACGAGCGGAAAGGTCCCACCTTTCGTGCCCCTGGGCGACCCCCATCGTCGAGACCCAATAGGTCGGCCAGAACAGGCATCGTCCACCGACCCATCCTGCTGCCCCAAGCGCGAGATGAGCTCGATCCTGCAGCAACGAGAGGGGGATGAGGTCAGTCCTGCTGCATCGTGCGCGAGACGAGCTCGGTCCTGCTGCATCGTGCGCGAGACGAGCTCTGTCTTGCGGCAACGGGCGCGAGACGAGCGGTGGACCGCAGCTGGAAGAGGACCAACCCTTTGATGGGAGTAGCGACCGGGCGACGAGGAGATGGGGTGAAGGTCGAGACAACCCGAACGCAGACAAACCGACGCCGTGGAAGCCAGCCGTTGCCGCGGACAGATCCATCGAGCCACCGTGAAGCCGCCACGACACCGGGAGGCCACCGAGACCTGCCCATGCCGCCGCCCACGGCCGGAGTAGCCGCCACGCCCGGCCGCTGCCCATACGCGTCGCCCGGCGAGCTCCAAGCGCTGGAGCCGCCGGGCACACACCACCGGAGCCACCGCCACTGCGTCGCCACCACGACCAGCCAAGGGGGCCTCGGTCAGGGCCGCCGCCCGCAGCCCTAGCCGTCGCGGCCCGCGCCGCCGAGAGGCCAGATCCGGAAAAGCCGCCGCGGCCGCCGACTCCGGCCTCCAGCCCGCACCACCACCACCATCTGCCGCGGTGCCACCACCACCTGCCGCGGCCATGGCAGAGGAGGCCACCAGCAGCCCGCAGCCCGCGCCGCCATGAGCCAGATCTGGCTGCGCAGGAGCCGCCGCTGTCTCGGGCACAGGCGCGCCATCCGCCTAGCCGCCCGCCGCGGGTGGGGGGGAGGGACGACAGGGAGCCGCCCAAGCCAGCCGCGCCGCCATGGAGCCCGGACGCATCTCCACGACCTGGCCCGGGGCGCCAGCCCGTGCCAGCAACGCCCGAGCGGGGAGACAAAGGGGCCCCGCTGCTGCCCGCGGCAGCAGGGCTTCGCCCGGCCGCGCCCCTGGGCGGCGGCGAGGGAGAGGGAGGGGGAGGAGGGAGCGGCGGCGGGGGTTGGGGATGGCCTCCGGCCGCCTCGCGGGAGACGACACGGAGGGAGGGGGGAGGGGCCTTCGGAGATCCTCTCCTCCACCTGACATTTAATATACATATGTGACAGTCACCAAATGTCTAAGTCATAGATTGTATTACAGCAGGATCAATGCAATCACTCAAAAAATACAGAAAAAACAATTCACTTCAGACTTAATGATGGTGGGCCAGAAGCGAGGCCCATTGGTCACGGTTTGTGCCTGGAACCGGGACCAAAGGGGACAGACGAACCGGGACCAATGCCCCACGAGGCCCGGCCGGCCCCCTGGCCTCACGAACCGTGACCTACCGGGACCTATGCCCCCATGGGTCCCGGTTCGTGAGTGAACCGGGATTAATGGGCTTGCCTTGCTTGGACCAAAGCCCTGTTTTCTACTAGTGACGTCGTCGATGCGTCACATGAAACGCCGCTCCACCGCTGAAACCGTTCGCTGGTCCCTCAAGCCAATGCACACCTCCAAGAATGACGCCCCCAAGGGGGGTAACGGCACAAGAGCGCCGCAGTTATCCGATCGACTAATCTAGCGTTTCTCCGGAGGTAGTGGACAGATGTGTAGAGCTTCTCCGCGGCGATGCCTTTAAAATGGGGACGACACAGATCATAGCGTCATCGTCGTCGCCATTGGCAACTAGCCAAGAGCATGGTTTTGACCCGGATCTGCTCAACAAACCTCCATCCCGCATTGTGTGCATGGGACCGCGACCGGTCTCCGACGCTGCACAGCTAGCTTGCCTACAACAAAAGAAGGATTTAATGGTACCTGTTAACCAGTTCCAAAGTCTTCAATGAAATGGCCTGATTCATCGATGCCGCAACTCCTTTGCTCCATCTGCACAAGCTAGATCCAACAGAAGTTCAAAACCTCCATTATTTAGGGATAAAATTGCACAAACAATCTGTAGTGGTATTCAGTTAAGCCTACAAATCACCATTTCCTGCAACCAGATCCCAACACCTGACATTTAATATACATATGTGACAGTCACCAAATGTCTAAGTCATAGATTGTATTACAGCAGGATCAATGCAATCACTCAAAAAATACAGAAAAAACAATTCACTTCAGACTTATAGACATATGAGACGCGATAAACAACCAATCACAAAGTTCATGCGTCGAACACAAACAGCGGTACATGCCGCTTATTACAACAAGCACAAATGAAACACACTCACAGAAACTGAAAACAACGCAAAGGAAACTATGCACGCGGTGTTAGTTACACGACTCCACCTTGATACTCCTGGTCCCTCTCAAGGATGCCTGCATGAGAGATCAATGCCCAGAGGTGGGTGATGAACTCGCCGCCGTTTGCCAGCTGCTCGATGTGCTCCTCGACATTGTCTGACGGCGCGAGGTAGAGCATTATCTCGGCCCAGAAATCAGCCATCACCTGCCAGCGGGCGCCCTCTTCCATGTCCTCCAATTGCTTCCCCAGTTTGACGCCGCTTTCGAAGATCTTCTCGGTCTTGTCCGGTACTGGTAAACTCTTCATGGCCTCGTACTTGCTCTCCGCCCTTTGTAGGAATGTGACTGCTTCTACTGCTGCTGCATCGAACTTGCGTGTTGTATCATAATGGTGCCCAGGAAGAAGCTTTGGTGCAGAGACCACCAAGTATGCACAATATTTCGATAGTTTTGTGGCAATGCTAAAAGGTATCATGTTTTCCGGGGAAAGTGTTAGCATCTCACAGTAACATGTTGCAATATGCCAAGTCAAAATAATGTGTGTCTGACTCTGTTTTCTCTGGGACCAGCTTCTATCCAGGTGTATTTCCCACTCACATGCCCACAAGAGGCATTGTGCTCCATTGGACTCTAAAGAAGATCGCCCATTGCTTAGTTTACCATCCGTACTTTTAAGGGAGCAGATAACCGCCTTCTTTACTTCATCAGGCAACTTGACAGATTTACCAGCTTTCTTGCGAACGCGCAATGCCTGAACATTTGCTTGATGGAAGAACCTAAAGTCCATAAGGTGAAAGAATTTCACCACTGTCCCCATTAAGTAACTGATGAATAATAACCTGCATGAAGATCTATGCTCTAACAGATTAGGATTGTGGCTGACTGAATCAAGTAATGAGTACTGCCCAAGCTTGTGTTCCCAGTAGTGTTTGTATGGGGAAAACCTCACACCAATCTTGGCAAGAAACCTCTTTAATCCCATGATGCAAGATGCAAGACACACACCAACCTTGTCAAGAAACTCCTTTAATCCCCCTGTGCTCGCTTTGTTTCTGCTGCTTCTTGCTTCTTCTCTGATAGACTGACAAACAAATGATACTCTTCCCCAAATGCCCATCCAGTAAAACAAGAGCTGTAGGAATTCAAGTAAAGCAGTGGATACAAGTATCACTAAGGTGATAACAACATCATCTCTAAAGTTGCTCGTGATAGCAGTGATGCATGCCGTGATAGATAAGCCGAGGACAGAAAACAGGGACCAAACTGTTGCAGCCATTGATCCATAATAAATGACAGCATACTTGGTGAAGAAGAAATCATAGGTATAGGCCAACTCAATCTCAAGCACCTTGAACACCCTGTTGTAGTCCATGGCACCATCTGCAGATAGAACTAGAAGCCCTTTGAAGACAAAATTGTGTGCCCTGTCTTTGGATTCGTCACAGGCAAACCCAAAGTAGCGCCTTCTCAGCAGATGAAAAAGAGAGAAGGAAAGGCATGCATCCTTTAGGTCTGGGACTAGTGGTTCCTTGCACTGCCATATCTTCCCTATGTCGATGACTTCATCATCTTTCTGAGGATCAGTTGTGAACTGTGTTGCATATGTGGGAGCATCAAACTTGGATTTGTAGACAGGCCACTCAACCAGGTAACTGCAGTGCTCCATGGTGACAAACACACCCTTAGCTTGCTCCTCATACATGTGATCAGCAACAATTTTGTTCCAGTTATATGAGTTACTTGCTAGATGACACACTGCAAATCTTTGTGCATATCTGACAAAAGCAAGTAAAACCATATAAAAAAGTGCCGGGGTGTAGCGCGTCCGCACACTGACCAAGAGGAAAAAAGCATATGCACTGTACATTACAGCCTGGTAGAGGGACCTTGTGAGCTGCTTGTTGTCTTCCAGACTATAGGCTGTGACAGAGTCGGTGCAACCATGAAGCATGATGAGAGATACGGCCCAGATGGGGTACATGGTGCTCTTCAGCAAAGAAGACTGCATAGAACCAAGTATGTAAGTTGCCACTGAGAAGGACAAAGTAAACGCCCCAAACACACCATTCTGGAGCAACCAGTTCCTGCTTCGGCGCCGCTGGGACCCAAAGATGGCGAGGAGGAGTAGAACACCAGCAACCAACGATACGAGTACCTTGATCCGGATTACTGCTGCCTTTGGGCTGTCCCACAACATTTCGGCACCATGTGACAAGCTCGTAACCGTGGAATTCCAAACTCCCTGCCCACCGTCACCAGGAGCGTTAACCTTAAATAAATGACCAGCACAACTTTTTTATTGACATGTAATAAATGACCGGCACAACTTTGTTTGATGAGATATATAAACATATAAGAATTCACTTCTTCTTCGGTACATCCCACTAAACACGTTGATGGCTAAGATTAGCACATACCTTTTTATAACAAAAGGCGGGATGGTCTTATTTTAAGAAATCGTTGCCCATCCGACTAGGATGATACCCGCTATGTACATACAAAATACGCATGTCCAGCTGTCCGTACATGCGTCAGGTCATGTCACGCCGCGTGGCGAAGTGGACAGGCGTTCGGACGTCTCCAAGAAGACTATAGGTGTGCATATTACCTCATAAAAACTACTCCATCCGTCTCATAATGTAAGACGATTTTTGTCACTACACTAATGACAAAAATGTCTTACATTATGGGACGAAGGGAGTACCATACTTTTTGATAGGTTTAGTCAAACTTGAAAATATTTATTTGACTATGACAATACTAGAACTTTTATTTGTAAACTGGAATACCAAGAATAGCAGTATGTAGAGCTAAGAAGAGACTAATAATTCGCAAAAACAAATGCCTAAAGTAATATCAGTATATATACATGGTCTATGCCATCGCAAAACAAAGAAATTGACACGGTCTTCAAGATGAACTTGACCCACCTAATTTCTTCTGAATATTTGTATGGAAACAAAGAAGATTATAATATTCCTACTGGGTTCTAGTGCAGAGCTCAGCTCTTATTTTGATAAAGGGTGAATTTTATTGACCCAAAACGGAACATCTAAAAGATACAAATTACAATGAGCACAAGTCAGATCTCTGCATAGTTAGGATGCCCACCGCTAGCAGAAACACACACACAAACCCGGTCTGTAGCAGTTCTTATGACACTGAGTTTGGCTTGGTTGGAACGAAAATAAATAAATAAATGTACAATAAAAAAACTTGCTGCTTTAGATCAAATGTAGAGTGTTAACCTTCAATAAATAAATAAATAAATGCATACCATTTCTTCTCGACCCATTTCCTGCTGATCGAGGGTGCAAATAAATAGTTAGGCGGCAGACTTCATTGCAGCCGCAAATTACACCGTAGAGGCGGAGACGATGATATATATTGGGTTGGTGTATGCAGGCACTTGCATGTTTTATACCAACGACAAGACTCGATCGAGATCAGTCCTCGTGTTTACTTGTTAATTACGTAGGGTATCTCTCTCTCTCCCCCGCTCGTCTGAAAAAGAAAAAAAGGGAAATAAGGTGGTGACATCTTCTTTCTTGCCTGGACTTTCAGCGCGCGCAAGCAAGCATATATAGATGAGATAGATGCCCTCTGCTGCTGAACTTTACATGTGCTGATGAAGATGCCATGCATGCCTGCCACAAAGGTCTGCAAAACCACATGCTACAAACCAGATCATTCATCCTCATCAAACGCATACACATGTAATGCTTTAAGAAACAGAGCAAGGTTTGCCTCATATTATCAGTTTATCATTAATTAAGAGGAAGTACTTTCTCCGTCCCGGTTCGTTTTTTAGCTTTTGACACCACAATTATCTTGTGTAGTATTTGAGTTCTTTATGAATAAAGCTAGTTTGAAGCCTTTGCACTTTCGTTTATCTTTTACTAGCAAATATGTCCGTGTGTTGCAATGAGAGAAAAAAACTTCATACACCCCTAACACAATAATCATTGCCAAAACACGGCACCCCGTACATGTCATAGCACATTCTGAAATAAGTTAAAATATTTTGTGAAGTGGATTTTTTTTGGTGAAGTTACTACCTAAAATAAGTTATAAAATTTGGTCTTTTCA
Source organism: Triticum dicoccoides (assembly GCF_002162155.2). NCBI lineage: Eukaryota > Viridiplantae > Streptophyta > Magnoliopsida > Poales > Poaceae > Triticum > Triticum dicoccoides. The sequence goes on along the minus strand of NC_041389.1, from coordinate 707,366,349 downwards.
TTTTTCATAGAAAGTAGACCACATTAGAAGCCCACTGACCAAGTTTCATGAATTTTATAGTATTATTGCTATATTTCAGAAGTTTATTGGATTTACAGTGAATTATGAGAAATTGCTAAAAATTGATTTACAAGTGTGATGTAGTTTGGCACTGAATATTGACAAAAAGATCATTTTATCAACTTCCCAAAGGGGTTTTGCAAAGACTAGATTACTTCAGATCCAAATTCTTTTTGCAAGGAGAGAATGAAAAGAAAAAAATATAGGCTAACCAAATGGAGCATGGTTGGCCGACCGAAAGACTAGGGAGGTTTAGGTATTCATGATCTCTAGGTCAAGAATGCTACCTTACTTAGTAAATGGCTATTCAAACTACTTACTGAGGATGATGTTTGCCAAACTTTGTTGCCCAACAAGTGTCTAGGCCAAAAAGAGGTGTCCCAAGCATATTGGAAGCCTGGTGACTCGCATTTTTGGGCTGGTCTGATGGCAGTAAAGAAACATCATTTCCGCTTCGGATCTTTCGTGATAAAGGACGGCTCTGAGATACGTTTCTGGGAGGACAAGTGGCTAGGAAACACCACTCTTCGAGAACAGCATCCAGCCTTGTACCACATTGTCCGCGATAAAAAGAATACTCTTGAACATGTGCTCAGCTCCTCCCCGCCGAATGTATCATTTAGGAGGGATTTGATTGGCCCCCACCTTGTGTCATGGCAATATCTTCTATTCTGTTGGATTCAATTAACTTGACACAAGGGCGGGGTGTGTTTCACTGGAATCTAACTACATCTTGGTCCTTCATAGTCAATTTATGTATTGTGCACTATCGCACTCAGACATTCTAGTGAATAATAATAAACTAATATGGAAATTGAAGATGCCATTAAAAGTAAAGATCTTCGCGTGGTGTCCTGTATTAACTAAAGACAACCTCGCTCAACACAACTGGCAAGGAAGCAAGAAATATAGCTTTTGTAATCATGATGAGACACGCAAACACCTAATCTTCCAATGCAAGTTAGTGCGCTCTACATGGTCAGTCATCCAAATAGCGTCCAATTTGTATCTGCCCACAAGTGTTGCCAATATATATGGTCACTGGTTTGACGGAATACCAAATATGTTTAGTACACTAATACGGGTGTGAGCGTCTACCTTACTATGATCGCTTTGACTATGTAGAAATGATTGTGTTTTTAATGAAATAGTTTCTTCTATGGAGGTTATTTACTGTTGTACGCACTGGCTCCGTATGTAGTCTACGCTGCATCAAACGGAGTACCTATCGCTGTTCAAGGCGGTGTGTATGCGATTGAAGGGGGTGGCTAGGGACGTTTTTAGCCAACATGGGTGACGGTATAATCTCCGGATCGGTCCACCTACTTCATCGACATAGGCACAGTTTGGGTCTCATATGGCTTTGCTGTTGCCAACTTGTCATTTTTATATTCTTTGTTAGACGGTTCGGTTAGTTGGTTGTGTGCATTTCAGCTACGCAGAGGCCTGGTGTCGCTCAGTATGCTTTGTATCGACTCGATGCTATATTTTGAGTTAATATAAGTGCCCTTTATAAAAAAATTGATTCTTCCTGTTCAGAAAAAAAGTAAGTGATTTTTCTTTATTTTAAAAAGGACTAGTGAGTAGGAGTATATATGTTTGGTGCGCAAGACCGACCGAACCTGCTGGACACTATTGTGTGTTGGACGAGAGCACGGTACTTTCTGATGTTGCTTATTTTTTTTTAACGATGGCCACTCTTCTTTCAAAAGAAAAAAACTCTGGCAACTCCGTTGCCTCGAGGAGCACTAACAGCGTCTCCAAATCAGATCAATACTCCCGTGTTCTAGTACCAATAAGCTCGTCAAAACTCGGCTAGAAAAACTCATCAAAACTCCAATTTTGCAGTAATCAACTGCAACCGTGTGCCTCGTATGAAATTCGACTTGTATTCAAGGTTTTGGATCTCAAATGGACATATTTTCTCGAGGGGCACCGGAATTTGCGGTTACCATGATAACCACGAAATACCGGAAAAAAATCGAACGAAATTCAAAATCAAATTTTGAATTCAAAATTTTTGAAGTTGAGATAGATAGGGTTTTAACTCCAAACTATCGTGAAACTGGCCCTAGCATAGTGGCTGTTCAACCAGAGCTATTGCTTGCTAAAGTGTCGCGAGTTCGACCCTTGGCGGCTCCAACAATTTGACAGCATTTTTTAACTTTCACAACCAGAATGACCTACTATGCCGACGGCCCAGATGCCTATGCCGACGGCTTCCGTACAGCCGTCGGCATAGATTCACCATCGGCAAACTTCCACGCCTAACAGTGGCTGACGGTCCGTCGTCAAGTACTGCCCAACCAGAAGGAGCCACGTGGCACACATATACCGACGGCCTAGCCGTCGGCATAACTACGTGACAGGAAGTGCCCAGAGGCTGCCACGTGTCCACCTGTGCCACGTGTCACCAGTGTGTGCCACGTGTCGCCTATGCCGATGGCCTAGCCGTCGGTGTATATGTAAAACTATGCTGACAGGTGACACGCGTCGCCCACTGGTAGCTCGACACTACCCTATGCTGACGGCCAAGCCATCGACGTAGGTTTTGTCAGATTTTTTTTTCTGTTCTATGTTTGAGTTCAATTCAATTCAATTCAAATACAAGCAGATATATATGATGAAATAGACATACACATCACATATAGGTATCATCTTCACAACCAACATCACCACCATCACAACAACATAAGTATATATCTGCTCTCAACCAACACCACCATCATCACATCCTCACAATCAACACCACCAACAAACATAAGCATAATCAGAAACAATATAAACATCTAAGAAGCACACAAGTCATCTAAAGGAGCATAAAAGACCACAAGTCATCTAAAGCACACAAGTATATCATCATCACCACCGTCACCCACAGGCTTAAGCGCCAGTACGTCCACCCCCACCGCCAAGGTCGTCACCGCCAAGTCCGCCAAAGCCCAAGTCGTCACTGCTAGTGGCAGCGCTACCGCTAAGACCGCCACCGCCACCGTCTCGGTGGATCGGAGTGAACGGGCTCCGTGACTCGGGAGTGATGCGAAGACCGGCACCACCACCAACAGATGATTCACCGGTTCCATAGATGTTTGAAAAGACATGTTCAAGGGATATATGATTGTGTTGAATAAACGGTAAGCGGTGGTTGAATAGTTTGGGGATGTACTAACCACCGTAGTCCCCGGGTGTTGTGCCAGAAACTCTTTGAAGGTAAGCAGCACTGGTTGTGGTCCAGCAACTGGTGGTGGTGGTTCCATTATAGGAACCGTGCCTGCCGCCATGCTCCCAAAAACGAGTTGCATGTTAATTGACAAAGCAAACACGAATGTCAGAAGAAATGAAAGTGCAAATATGGACATGAAATGACAGGGGCTAAACTAACCGCCATCATGCGAGTGATGTGATCCTGGATGGTTGCAACTCTTGCGCCCCACGCCATGCTCTCCTGGCGTGTGTACTCCATGTAGGCCTACAATATGACACGATGGAACTAATTAAACATCTCAATTTGGAAAGTAAAAGTGAGCAATGAAGATAAGAGGGAAAATACTTACAGAGTGCCGCTCGGCTAGAAGGGAGTGTGACTGCACGCTGGTCGTGGTCGTGCTTGTGCGCTGGCTCAGGCTCGAGTCGGTAGCTTGGAGCTGTGTGTTGGAGATAGAAGGAGTGATCACAGCATCCAGAACCGGCCGCCGACCATGAGCCTTCGGCCCCATGCCCACCACCAACCTGTCATCTAGATCCGCCTTCATGGGCTCAGGTGTGTCAGGATGTAACCTCAAATACTCCTCAGAGTAGTCATTCTTATTCTCCGCGGTCTTCCTGTAGTACTTGGCCTTGCCAGGCTTGGGCTTCCTCCATGTGTGGGCGATCTCCCACGCCCCCATGTGTGAGAGCGGCCGCTTCAGTTTCTCCTCCTGCACCACCAAACAGAGGTTAATCATACATAAGAAAGTGACGGTAAATAGAAGAAGAAGAATGTTTAATGTACATAGATATATCTGAAGTGTCTTGTGGACAAAGTGGTTCCGGTTTCCCTGAGCTTGTACTCCCTCCTTCCCTCAGTTAACCCTGTATTTCATGCTCTTAGCCGCCTAGTCTCCATCCTGACCGAGCCACAGATCCATCAATGCCGCCCAACCCTCGTCTTTTCCATAACACTAATTTGGACACACCTACATAATGAAAGCATAATGGCATGTCAACACGAAACGATGAAATTTACCACAAAGGTCGGAATAAAAATCTCTTATACTTACCGCCAAGTACTCGTCCCTCTGCAAGGTAAGCTTCTCCCTCCACACTTCTTCCTTGGTCATATTCATGCTAAGAGCGTCGTGATAATATTGCGAGATGTCCACCCAACGCACCTCGTGCTGCATATGGCGGGCCTTCTTCTTCGCTTGGCGCATCACAATCTCGTCGACAGTGGCCTTGTGCTCCTAAAGAACTCGATAGTATTCATGAACTAGAATAGAAGAAGCCATGAGTTATATCATTCATGAAACTAGAATGGACTTGTGCTTATGATGAAAACTCACCCAAAAATTTGTGATCACAGCATTAGCATGCGTCTCATAGTCCTGGTGGGGGGACGCTTCCCTGTGGTCCCAGCTCGTGGCCAAAACCCGGCGCTACGGGTGCCTAACTGGATCCGAACAGTATAGCCCCGACCAGTGTGTCTTCAGCAAGACGGTGATGAGGCCATTGGGAAGACATGCCCCTTTAGGATATCTATAGTTGCTGCAAAAGATATAAAGAATGAAAATATTAGCATGTGTACAATCAAAATAATGAAAATATAAGCATGTGTACAAGCAAAAGAATTAAATTATGATTAAGTGGCACTTACTCTTTCCCTGTGGCCTCAATGAGCCACTTCTGCTCCTCGGTAGAAGGAACCTGGGTAGGGAGCTTTGCGTTACTGCATAGCCACCCCTTCTTGTTGCCAAGCCCTCCCCGCCAGCACCATCATTCGCACCACCACCATCCTCCTCGCCTTCCTGCTCCTCCTCCTCGCCCCCTCCCGAACCTCCTCCTCCTCATCGTCCTCTTGAACCTCCTCGCAAACCTCGTCCTCGTTCTCTTCCTCCTCCTCCTCGGCAGAGGGTACCTCACTAGAGAAGGACCTCGAACACAACACCCCTAAGTCGATGAGGGTGTAATCTTTCTGGCCGTGACCCCCTCTAGTGGCTCTCCCCTCACCCCCTCGCCCTCTAGGGGCTCTCCCCCCGCCCCTTATCCTCTAGGGGCACCTCTCCCTCGAACTCCCTGTGAGGAGTCATCCTCAAGTAGTCGGGAGGTAAGAGTACACAGTTGATCACTCCGACTAGTCATGCCGACGACCTTGGCTAGGAAACCCGTGTCATCGGCCTTCCCATTCACATCATACATTTTACTTTTCACATCATACTTTTTACTTTTCACATCATACTTCCATAATAGCTTTCATCGCGCCTCACCCTGGAGCAGTTGACAAGCGGATCTAGGCCTTTGACTTTCACTGGACGGGGTTTGACCGATGGTCCTTTTCACCTGGTTGTCATAGCCTAGCCCATAGTTACACCCCCGAACATCGTCCGGGCCCAACCCACCGCAAGATTCCCTCTGTCTCTGCCCGACGTGGTCATTTCCCCGCTCCATGACATGGGGCCCCGTTATCCGTGAGGGGGGCACACCCCGGAGCCGCGTTTCGGGTGCATGCGCCTGCCACCAAGCTTCCACACGCGTAGGAGGGCTCACCGCAAAACCTGGCGGCATTGCTACACCCCCAGGTACCCCGTCCCATCTAACCCTGACACAGTTGACTCGTCGATCCAGGCCTTTCACTTTGGCCTGACGGGGTTTCTTCGATGCACCTTTTCACCTGTTTGTCATAGCCCAGCATATAGGTAAACCCCCGAACACGGTCCGGGCCCAACCCACCGCAAGATTCCCTCAATGTCGGCCTGACGTGGCCGTTTCCCCCTCCGTGACACGGCAGCGGCGGCGTCCGTGAGGGGGGCACACCCCAGAGCCGCGTGTCGGGTGCTTGCGCCTACCACCATGCTTCCACATGCGTACGACGGCCCACCACAAGACCTGATGGCATTGCAACCCCCCCAGGTACCCCGTCCCGTCTAACCTTGACACAGTCGACTGGTGGATCTCGGCCTTTGACTTCCGCCAGATGGGGTTTGACCGATGAACCTTTTCACCGGGTTGTCATAGCCAAGCCCATAGATACACCCCCAAACACGGTC
>NC_041389.1:707357091-707359790 GCF_002162155.2 Triticum dicoccoides | reverse complement strand
ACACGGCAACAGCGACCCCATGAGGGGGGCACACCCCGGAGCCACGTGTTGGGTGCTTGCGCCTGCCACCACGCTTCCACACACGTAGGAGGGCCCACCGCAGGACCTGGTGGCATTGCTACCCCCAGGTACCCTGTCCCGTCTAACCTTGACACAGTCGATCGGCGGATCAAGGTGACTTTCATCGGACGGGGTTTGACCGATGGACCTTTTCACTGGGTTGTCATAGCCAGCCCATAGATAAACCCCCGAATATGGCCTGGGCCCAACCCACCCCAAGATTCCCTCTGTTTCGGCCCGACATGGTCGTTTACCCTCCGTGACACGACGGCAGTGATGCCCTTGAGGGGCAGGGCACACCCCGGAGCCACGCGTCGGGTGCTTGCACCTGCCACCACGCTTCCACATGCGTAAGAGGGTCCACCGCAAGACCTGGCAGCATTGCTACCTCCCAGGTACCCCATCCCGTCTAACCCTGACACAGTCGACCGGCGGATCTAGGCCTTTGATTTTCACCAGATGGTGTTTGACCGATGGACCTTTTCAACGGGTTGTCATAGCCTAGCCCATAGATACACCCCCGAACACAGTCCAGGCCCAACCCACCCCAAGATTCCCTCCGTGTCGGCCTGACGTGGCCATTTCCCCCCTCCGTGACACGGCGGCAGCGAAGCCCGTGAGGGGGGGCACACCCCGGAGCCGCGTGTCGGGTGCTTATGCCTGCCACCACGCAACCGCAGGCGTAGGAGGGCCCATCACAAGACCTGACGGCATTGCTAACTGCTACCTCTTGAGCTTGTGTTTGTTTTCCCTTGAAGAGGAAAGGGTGATGCTGCAAATTAGCGTAAGTATTTCCCTCAGTTTTGAGAACCAAAGTATCAATCCAGTAGGAGACAACGCACAAGTCACCGAATACCTGCACAACCAATCAACAACTTGCACCCAACGTGATAAAGGGGTTGTCAATCCCTTCACTGTCACTTGGAAAAGTGAGATCTCATAGAGATAGATAGACGGTAAAGTAAATATTTTTGGTATTTTTGGTTTATAGATCGGAAAGTAAAAGATTGCAAAATAGTAGATCAGAAACTAGTAAGATATAAAAGAGAACTTGTATGATGGAAAAGAGACCCGGGGGCCATAGGTTTCACTAGTTGCTTCTCTCAAGATAGCTAATCTTACGGTGGGTGAACAAATTACTACCGAGCAATTGATAGAAAAGCACAAAGTTATGACGATATCTAAGGCAATGGTCATGAACATAGGCATCACGTCCGTGTCAAGTAGACCGAATCGATTCTGCATCTACTACTATTACTCCACACATCGACCGCTATCCATTATGCATCTAGAGTATTAAGTACATAAAGAACAAGGTAACGCATTAAGTAAGATGACATGATGTAGAGGAATTAACTCAAGCAATATGATGAAAACCCCATCATTTTATCCTTGATGGCAACAATACAATACATGCCTCGCTGCCCCTACTGTCATTGGAAAAGTACACCGCAAGATTGAACCCAAAGCTAAGCACTTCTCCTATTGCAAGAAAGATCAATCTAGCAGGCCAAACTAAACCGATAAGTTGAAGAGACTTGCAAAGATATCAAATCATGCATATAAGAATTCAGAGAAGAACCAAATAATATTCATAGATAATCTGATCATAAATCCACAATTCATCGGATCTCGGCAAACACACCACAAAAGAATATTACATCAAATATATCTACAAGAACATCGAGGAGAACATGGTATTGAGAATCAAAGAGAGAGAAGAAGCCATCTAGCTACTAGCTATGGGCCCGTAGGTATGTGGTAAACTACTCACGCATCATCGGAGAGGCAATGGTGTAGATGAAGAAGCCCTCCATGATCGAATCCCCCTTCGGCAGGATGTTAGAAAAGGTCCCTAGATGGGATCTCACGGGTACAGAAGGTTGCGGCGGTGGAAAAGTGGTTTCGTGGCTCTCCTGGAAGTTTTTGGGGTAAAAGAATATATATAGGCGAAGGAACTAGGTCAGGAGACCCCCGAGGGGCCCACGAGGTAGGGGGGCACGCCCTACCCCCTAGGCGCGCACTCCTGCCTCGTGGCTGCCTCGCCGTGTCTCCGACTTCATCTCCAAGTGTTCTGGTTTCCTTTCGGTCCAAGAAAGATCATCGCGAAAGTTTCATTCCATTTGGACTCTGTTTGGTATTCCTTTTCTGCGAAACTCTAAAATAGAAAGAAAAAAAACTGGCACTCGACTCCCAGTTAATAGGTTAGTCCCGAAAATAATATAAAATAGCATAGAAATGCCTTTTAAACATCCAAAACAGATAATATAATAGCATGGAACAATAAAAAATTATAGATACGTTGGAGACGTATCACTACCCCCCAGGTACCCCGTCCCATCTAACCCTGACACAGTCGGTCGGCGGATCTAGGCCTTTGACTTTCACCGGACGGGGTTTGACTGATGGACCTTTTCACCGGGTTGTCATAGCCCAGCCCATAGATACACCCCCAAACACGGCGCGGGCCCAACCCTCCCCAAGATTCCCTCGGTGTCGGCCCGACGTGGCCTTTCCCCCTCTGTCGGTGGCAGCGACGGCCGTGAGGCGGGCACACCCCAAAGCCGTGTGCCAAGTGTTTGCGCCTGCCACCATGCTTTGACACGCGTAGGAGGGACCACCACAAGACCTGGAGGCAT
>NC_041389.1:707355939-707356535 GCF_002162155.2 Triticum dicoccoides | reverse complement strand
GATTCCCTTCGTGTCGGCCTGACGTAGCCGTTTCCCCCTCCGTGACACGGCGGCAACGACGCCCGTGAGGGGGGGCGCACCCCGGAGCCGTGTGTCGGGTGCTTGCGCCTGTCACCACGCTTCCACACGCGTAGGATGGCCCACCGCAAGTCCTGGCGACATTGCTACCCCCGAGGTACCCCGTCCCGTCTAACCCTGACACAGTCGACCGGCGGATCTACGCCTTCGACTTTCACCGGACGGGGTTTGACCGATGGACCTTTTCACCGTGTAGTCATAGCCCAGCCCATAGATACACCCCCAAACACGGTTCGGGCACAACCCACCCCAAGATTCCCTCCGTGTCGGCCCGACGTGGCCGTTTTCCCCCTCCGTGACACAGCGGTAGGGACGCCCGTGAGGGGGGCACACCTCGGAGCCGTGTGTCGGGTGCTTGTGCGTGCCACCATGCTTCGACATGTGTAGGAGGGCCCACCACAAGACCTGGCGTCATTGCAACCCCCTCAGGCACCCCATCACGTCTAACCCTGACACAGTCGACCAGCGGATCTAGGCCTTTGACTTTCGCTGGATGGGGTTTGATGGATGGACGTTTT
>NC_041389.1:707289859-707355598 GCF_002162155.2 Triticum dicoccoides | reverse complement strand
GGGGAGGCACACCCCGAAGCCTACGGCTTGATCTAGGCCGTCGGGATACATTCCTATATGCCGACGGGGGCCGTCGGGATTTGGGAAAATTCTGGTATTGTTTTGCATATCGAAACGAAATTTAAAAGCGTGAGACCAGACTCGGACCCGCGACGCCCTGCTGAAGAAAGGATGCCTTTGGCACTAGACCACGACCACCTATGTTAAAGTGGAAGACATGGACTGTATTTAACTATACCCTGAGCATTTGAATTCAAAAAATTCGATTTTTTTTGACATTTTTTGCCCGGTATGAGTGTTTCTCGAGGGGGGTCGGTAAACGTGGTAACCGGGCGAGATCGTGAAATTTCGTTCGGTAACCAAAACAGTGCTTGTATCTCGCGTCCCTCATTCTGGCTCGTGCATGTCCTCCCCATGGAGAGTAGACGATGCGAATTTGGGACGTGCATGGAACCTGCAAGAGTCGAGTAGGACAGCATGAATAATTGAAGCACCCCCTTCTCAACCCCTCGACCTCTTCTTTCCTCCATCCTTTTTCCAGGCAGTAGTACAAGCGACCACTCTTATCACCACAGATGCACACATAAGGAACCCCTCAATCTTATCACCACCCTATTTGAAAGTGCAATGTTCTTCTTCACACGCACATATATTCCATTACTGTCCATACGACCGGTGCATGTGATCAGCATCACCCATGCCGCTGGTAATGCAAGTGGAAGGAACCCAACTCCAGTGGAATGAGTGGTGTGGATCTGCCTGTCTGTGCCTGCACTGGTCAACCAGCCACAGAACATATCCAAATCCCTGAATGCTATCCAAAAAGGAAAGGCAGCAAGATACACAGAGATCGTCTTCACATCTAGCAGCCAAGAGAGTGGCCACAATGGTTATTTGGCCTGGTCGATCGACACCTTTCACTTGTCAAAGGCCAAGATTCTTCACTCTAGCTTTAGCTTTAGCTGTGTCAAACACTCCGCCAAAAGTCATTGCCCTCACGTCCTGATCCCCATCCCCCGGCTTATAAATACATGACCAGGCAGGGCATGCAAGCATCATCAGTTAGCTAGTGCACCAACGCACATGACACAGGCGAGACAACTCCGCGAGGGAGGTCTTGCTTGGGGGTAAGAGGCCATCTTCGATAGCCAAGGATGATTTGCCTGTGAAACTCCCCTGGCAGCCGAGCTCTCTGCCATAGAGAGAGGCGTCCGGCGGTTCCGTGGGCAAGTCACCCTGGCTACCCGAGTAGCCCTTACCATACCCCATGCTAGACCCACGTTCATCTCATTCATACTAGTGTGCTGAACAGAATTCACCCAAGGACCGGCGATCATCATCAGGTAAGCCCCTTACTCATGTATACATGCATACGTGCAAATAGTACATTTCTGTCGTTACCTTGTCAGGGAGCCTCAGCAAAGGAATCATCAGGCTACACCGGTCCTCTGTGCTTCGTCTGCTTCTTTTTTAACACAGTACATAGACGCCAATACATACATGCATACACTCACCCCTATGAACACAGACGCACACCTAGGGATGAAAATAGAGTGAAAACTTTCCGCTTTTCCAGAAGAAAAAATGGAATGAAGAGGAAATGTGAAAATGGAACGGAAATTTGCAAAGTGAAAATGGAAAAGCGATAAGCAGAAGTATCATATGGTTAGTTGGCCGGACATTTGCAAGCCCAGGGATCAAGGAGGCCTTGGAATTATGTGCTCTAAGCGCATGAATATCGCCCTCCTATCCCGTTGCCTTTGGTGCATCTCGCAAGGTCACGGTGGCCTCTGGCTCGACATCATCCGGAACAAATACCTGTGTGGACAGCCCCTCGCCTTCTGCCAGAGATCTAGCGGCTCCAAGTTTTGGCAGTCGGTCGTCCAGCTTCTTTCAGTTCTCCGCATCGAGACTTCCATCTCGGTCGGCTTCGGGGCGTCGACTTTGTTCTGGTTGGATCGTTGGGCCGGAGACTTCTCCTTCACGGCGCGCTTTCCCGGCCTCTTCTCCATCTCCGTCGATCCTGTGATCTCTGTCAAGAGGGGCCTTATTGACTTAGGGCGCCTCGCCTTCCGGAGGCCATTTGGGCCCCCGGAGTCCGCCGCTTGCCGTGAGTTACTGGACTGTGTTGCCCTCCACGAACCGATGGTGGACGGTGGACCCGACCAGGTGCGTTGGCACCTGGAACCTTCTGGCCAGTTCTCCACCAAGTCTCTCTACCTGGCCATCGCCCCCTCCTCCGCCCTCTCCCCCTTATGACGGTGTGGTCCATCCGCCTACCTCTGAAGATCTGGATCTTCATGTGGCAATGGATTCGCGGTCGGGTCCCGTCCGGGTTCGAGGTTCGCAAGCGAAATGGCTCAGGCACTGGCATCTGCCCGCTCTGCGGTGTCCCCGAAGACTCGAATCACATCTTCTTCTCCTGCGTGTGCGCTCAATTCGTTTGGAGCTGCTTTCGCAAAGCGGTCGGTGGAAATTGGTGCCACACCAACTTTCCCGACTTATTTGCCGAACTCCAGAACGCCCCCTTGACGTCTCGCCACATTAGGTGGCTTGAGATTGGGGTCATTGCTTGGACCCTCTGGACGATTCTCAATAAGCTTGTGCTCCAGTGCACTCCTCTTCGACGAGCTACTGACGCTATCTTCAAACTCTTTGGTTTCTTGCAGCTTTGGCGGCCACTTAGCCTCCCTCAGGACCGCGACGCCATCTCCGCCTTCATCGCCGACCTTCACTCGATGGCCGTCCGTCTGTCGCCGCCGCCCCCGCCGCCTCCGCCGGAACCTGACTAGTCGCTTGTTCCACTCTCCGGCTGTTTTCTTTTTATTTGCCTGGGCTTGTTGAGCTGTGCCCTCAGCAGAACCTTCGTACGTATCTGTGAGACTTGGGTGTGTGTGTGTGGACTAGTCCATGTATGTGTGCTCTCTGGCGGTTTGCTTTATTTATAAAGCGGGGCGAAAGCCTTTTTCGGTAAATGAAAATGGAAATGGAAATTTTTATGTGGAAATGGAAGCAAAAATGGAACGTTGATTTCCGGTGGAACAGACGTGGAAATGGAACTTTCTGTTTCCGCGAATATGGAATTTCAGTTTTTACTATAGGCCTATTGCTGCTTTGTAGCTCAACCACCAAGCAACACACAATGACACACTGAGCAGAATGAATAGAGTGGATCATCTTAGACCCAACTTCTACAGCAACACACGTACTCAACTAGACCTTATACGCACTTGTCCAGACTACTACAACACCACGCTAAGTTGGTGACATAATCATATTATTTTGTAGCCAGGATAACAATTCTTTAAATTTTCTTGTTTTTGTGTGTATTTCTCTATGATTCAAGGGGCATTTAAGTTTCGGTAAATGACCACTTCTGTTTTTGTGTCAGCTCTGTATTCGCTCTGTTTTCGTTTCCGGTAGTATCTATTTTCGTATTCCTCTCCATGGTTTCTGTATTCGTTTCCGCTTTTGCAAAATGATATGAAAACAAATGTGGTAGCCCTTATAAGCACCTTCGAGAGACTGAGCTGGCATATCTTCTTGAGCTTTACGAAGTCACCGTAGGCGCCTCGTGGGATGCGAGCACCAGGACTTGAACTCTGGTGGGCAGGGGATACCATTGTCCCTCTAACCATCCAACCACAGGTTGGTTAGCTGGCTAGATTTATAGTATATCTCTACTATTAAAGGGAGTTAGGTATTGTACGTTGGTATGCAAACCCCCTCCCCTATATCCCTCTCCCCACGTCATGCATTGACTCAATCAAATATAATCTAATCTTATTAAAATCTCAATTAAATCAAAACATTTTTTGTCTCCTCTACTCATAACCAAATCAAACCAAATCTTGCCAAAAACTCAACCTAACCAAAAAATTTCTTGCCTTTCTCTATCAATACTCAAATCAAATCAAATAGCATAATCTAGAATATGATGGGTGTAAGATTTATGTCAGCCACGATTGGTGTTGAGCCACTAAAATATGTATGATCTATTTGCAATGCACGACCAGTTAGCTGGTATAAATGCACATACCAAGTTCTATGGATACTAAATATATCATGAAAAACTATACATATATAAACACATTATAATATATCAACGGTCATAAACACTGGTGGGATAATGCAAAATCTTATTTTCCTCAGGTTTATTGAGAAACCGTTTTACCAAAATATTTTTTATTAAGCAACCTAAACTAAATAATACAAACCATTTTTGCAACACAATATTGTTCTAGTTTAGCCTAAAATTAGATTTCAAATTCTAAGTACGAGAATTGTATGGTTTCTACATTCGAATAAATGAGTATTTTTTAGTTATTAACTACTACTTATACAAAAAATTGTTCTTTAAAATTATATTTAAATAATGTGTCAATAAAAACATATGTTAATGTCTAGCTAAGCAATGAGCAACTAAAATAGTTTGGTATAAACAAATAAATGGTAGCCACTAAATTGTAAGCATATAAAAGTTCAATAGTTTCATTTTCTAATTTCTTTTAGGCAATAAAACGGGATTAGTGGTCGCCGCCTCGCGGGACAATAAAGCCTACTGCAGCATGGTAATTGAAGTCGACTCGTCCAATATCGATGTCATGGGGGTATGGATGTGTGGTCTAGAGAGCCATTTGGTGTTAGAAAAATTACCAACCTGCAATTTAATTTAAGATTAAATACCTGACCAACAAGAACTTTTTATAGTTTAAATAGGTGAAACAGAATTTGAATATGAGGTGCTTAAAGTCCCATGCATAGAAGAAGTTTTGTATAATATGTGTGATTTGTTGGCTTTAAACTTCTTTTTGAACTCTTAAGTCTTATGCAATAGTTAAATTTTCACCACATCTTGTAAACTAGCCATGAGAGCAACTACTAATCACATGTGCATCCAACACATCAAACAACAGAATGATGAATCCAATCAGAGAGGGGTCATAGCGGTTGTTGGCTACTTCGCGACATCTGTCACGTTGTCGCTCATGTCACCTGGTGTATCACTTATCTTCTCAGGCTCCAATGTTATCTGAAAGAGAGTTCCTTATATGTTGATCCAAACTATCTTCAACTTCCCATGTTGGACCAAATCCCCAACCATGTCATGACACCACAAATGGGCCTCTAAGATTTGTCCAAGAAGTATTATTTAATATATTGCAATAAACCACATCTAACTTTCAACAACCTCGACATGATCTCGAAGGCACATTATGTTGTTGTTTTGATATACCAACATTTTCATGAATACTAGTTAAGGTTAAATATTGACCAAGAGCATGCTACGGAATTTTTCCACAACTAAACAATGGACTTTGCCTTGAACGTCATTTTTGCATGAACAAGTCTCAGATATTGCCTTAAAAATACTAGGCTAACAAAGGGTAACCCTATGGGTGGAGCATATATGTCATACCTCTGGCCTATTCACGAGTTTATTAGATATTACCCTATCTCATAGATTGTGACAGACAATCGGGACCATATAGGTATGTTCTTCCAACATTGCTCTATAGGACACCATATTAGCTTATATAAGCCTCTAACACATGAAGACAAAAGTCAACATGTATGAGAATTGTGCATCTCGAGTAAAATTTGTTAGTATATTTGAAAATGCATGTAACCCATGTGTGTCATTTTGGTAATCAATTGCAGTATATTTTAATTAATATACACATGTAACAATGTTCTACATTTGTGGCTTGAACAGTTTTAGATGGATTCGGGGTTGAATGCCATCAAGCTAAAGCTATGTTTCGGATTCTGGTAATGGATGAAAATTCTTGTAGATTAATGGTATCATAGGGTTAAGGTTTTAGGGTTTATGGTTTATGGTTAGGGTTAGGGTTTATGGTTAGGGTATGAAGAAGTGTTCCATATGTAGGTATTTCATCGATTTGGAATGAATGCCAACAATATATGCATCAAGATCTTGAGAGAATGTATTGAAGATGAGAATTCAAGACATGATGTCAAGACAAGGTCATGGTCAATTCATATGTTGAGCCATGATTGATTAAGTCTTGGTGCAAACGATTCAAGTGGAGAATTCATTATATCTCCCAAGTGATTATTGTAAAATATGAAGAAGATAGAGTGATGACCAAATGATGTCAATGTGAATCCCCTCGATCAATGTAGACAAAGCTTGTCCTATAACCCTGTCATAGTTGTAATCTTCGCATCCGTGCCCCAAATGTGCACAAGGGCATCAAAGTCAGATTCATGAGTTCCCACATGCATTCATACCTGAAAAGGCGAAGCCCTCACTACACCCACGTCACTCATCGCGAGATGTGTACCTCAGGAATACTGAGAGGTGATCCGGCATTGCCACCATCACCATGTGTTGGGTCGGGACCCCAAGGAATCCCACACTCCATGAAGGCCAGCCTAATCCAAACGTACACGACACAAGATCTCCATGTGACCTTCCTCCCGAACGCACAATCCACAGACATCCACCATGTCTTGAAAGCCGGTCATCTTGCTACTGCTAGTCTCGTTGACCTGATCATTCTCCTTCAGAAAAACGAAGGTTAGACGTATAAACATGAGCATTTCCCATGTCCTATGGCACTGAGTAAATTGGGCCTCAATGTGTCAAGGAGACCAAGATATGATGGGTCATGGCCTTTTCAGGTGGGTCAGGTGGATCCATCAAGATAGGACGAACGATACAAAAGAAGTATTTCCTATTTGTCGCTTATTGCGACAAGTTGACGTGGTCTAGCATAGAGGAGCGCCGCTATGGACATGGATCATGAAGCACTTGCATCCATAGGAGCTCTATCACTATGTGATGACCTCTATCCCAACACATCCATGTTGCTTGGGACTAACGGTGGTAGATAATATCAAGTAGGTTTCATTTGGATGTCGTGTTGCTAGCTATCATCGAGGATATCAAGGCACATTCTTCAACTTAATGGAACAATGGCGCATTTCACTCCTAAAAATTTAATTATAAAACTTATATAATCTGGAAAATCATTCTCTTTCTTTCAGGGTAGGCTATTGTCGGTGTCAAAACCGGCGGATCTCGGGTAGGGGGTCCCGAACTGTGCGTCTAAGGCTAATGGTAACAGGAGGCTGGGGACACGATGTTTACCCAGGTTCGGGCCCTCTCGATGGAGGTAATACGCTACTTCCTACTTGATTGATCTTGATGATATGAGTATTACAAGAGTTGATCTACCACGAGATCAGAGAGGCTAAACCCTATAAGCTAGCCTATGGTATGATTATTGATGATGATTGTGAGTCCTACGGACTAAACCCTCCGGTTTATATAGACACCGGAGGGGGCTAGGGTTACACAGAGTCGGTTTACAGAGGATGAGATCTACCTCCGAATCGCCAAGCTTGCCTTCCACGCCAAGGAAAGTCTCATCCGGACACGGGACAAAGTCTTCTATCTTGTATCTTCGTAGTCCATCAGTCCGGCCAAAGTACATAGTCTGGCTGTCCGGATACCCCCTTATCCAGGACTCCCTAAGTAGCCCCTGAACCAGGCTTCAATGATGATGAGTCCGGCGCGTAGATTGTCTTCGGCATTGCGAGGCGTGTTCCATCTCTGAATACTCCAAGATAAATTCCGAACACAAGGATCGTGTCCGGCTCTGCAAGATAACATTCCATATATCACCGTAGAGAGAATAATAATAATCCACTAATCCAATCTGCTGACAATTCTTTGAATAGTGACATCACGCCTCGGTCCGGTTTTGATTCGAACCATTCTTACAACTTGCTACCGCACACACCACGAGGTGATTTCCTTGGCACGTCCTGTCAGAGCAGAGATCGTGTTCCCCTTATTGCGGGATTCTCATCAATATGGGTATGGGTAATCCAAATGTGCCTGTTGGCATGACCCCGTGTTTTTAGGCAAGTCCCTTCGGGGACGCTTGATATTCTTTCCCCTTTATAAAGGAACCGAGGCCTATCCCTCTGTCTCCACGCTCGCACATCTCGCACCCTGAGTCCCAACACCTAAGGACCGAGCTTAAGCACCCCGGATCTTCGATCATGTCCGGATTTGGCCATCAAGGCCGATGGATGGCTTCCTCTATCACAGAGGAGGATATTGTGAAGATTAGGAAGGCTGGGTATTTGACCGCCGATGTCAAGCACAGGCTTCCTGCTCCTGAACAGGTTATCCCCACTCATGGGTCCAACGAGAGCATCATATTTGCCTCCCACTTTCTCCGGGGTTTAGGTCTTACTCTTGATCCCTTCATGAGGGGGCTCATGCACTACTACGGACTAGATTTCCACGATCTAGCTCCAGATTCCGTCCTCCACATCTCATCATTTATCGTTGTGTGTGAAGCCTTCCTTCACATTGCCCCCCACTTCGGCTTATGGCTCAAGACTTTCAATGTGAAGCCGAAGATAATTGAGGAGCGACATGCAGAGTGCGAAGGTGCCATAATAAGCAGGAACGCTGATGCCCCGTGGCCCGAAGGCTCCTTCCCGGAGGTATCTGATTTATGGCAACGGAGGTGGTTCTATGTCACAGCTCCCCGAGGCTCAAAGTAGGCGGCCGCGCCTGCCTTTCGCTCGGGCCCTCCACCTCAACTGGCATCGTGGGCTAGCGTAGGACTAAACTGGAGGCCTGCGACGATGTACCAATGCTACAAAGCCGCATTCGGGAGCTCCTTGAGAGGGACATTAGTCTCGTTAAATAATCAAAGTAATGCTAGTCCGGCGGATCCTGCCATGTAAACGTCGGCCTCTCCGGATGTGGGAATTCAATCCAGAAGGATTGCGGACCATTCAGCACTTCCTTGGCATGACACCCGAAGGGATGTATAAGTTGTTCTTCAGACCACGAATAAAGTGTCCGGACACCACCGAGGATGCGGGCTTGAGCTGCAATCGCCTCGATACCCAAGTAAGTAACCCTATAACCGAACGCCTTGCTTATATTTGTTATAGCATTGATCTGAACACTGTCCGCAACCAGGATTGGCTTAGTAAGGCGGAGAGGATCAGGTGTCCGGCCCCTCTTCCCGAAGGTTCGCCTGGCCCGGCAATGGCCAGGATCCTTGAACGGACACTAAGTTGAGTGCCATCAGAGAGAGCTGAAGGGGAGAGCGGGGAGGCCAAGAGTGGGCCTCACACATTGCGCATCCGAACCGGGGGAATCAGCGCCTCCATGGGGGAGGAGAATCGAGGAGGCGACTTTGAGGTTTCCTCCCCCCACGAGAAGAAGAGGGCCGCCTCTGAAGATTTGGAGACGGGGGCGCCTAAACAAAGGAAAGGAATTTCACCAAAGGGCCCTGCCCTGAAGGGCGTCCTCACCGCACAATGCCCGCAAACGGGCCAGCCCTCCACCGAGCTGTAAGTTTAATTAAGCCAGGATCTTATTGCCTTTTCCTCTGAGAGTAATAACCGGGACCTGTTTTTTGTAGTCCGGCCAGCAGTTCATCTCAACAGGGTTCGTCTTTGGGGGATCTTCTTCCAGAGATGATGGAGAGTGAAACCTCTCCTGCCTCTCCGCCCCGTGAGGCGGGCGACCCTGAGGTATCGTCGCGGAAGAGTCCAGATCCAATGGGGCCGGAAGCTAACACTTCGGCCGCCCCGAGCCCAGCGCGTCGGCTCCTGTGGCGGACAATGAAAAGGATCCGGGAGAGTCCGGTGTCCGGCCGAACACGCTGATGGGCCTCCTGGAGTCAGCTGTCTCTTGGAGGATCATCGTACCCTAATGGGTGTGGTGTCGGAGAAATTTTCCTTCACCACAAGTGGTTTAAACGAAGCTTTTAGGAGCCTGCTTAAAGGTTTTGAGGTAATCCGCAATTGTTGGTTGAGCCGTACGCGATACATGTGTGCTGTGTAGATAGTAGCCCCTGAGACTGCGGATGCCAGCCCATGGCGGCAACCGGAGGATCAAACTCTCAGATAATGATTGCACTTGCATTGATGTGCAGGTTGCTAAGGGTTCAGCAATAGACTAGGCCGCTGAATGCGCCGAATTGAGGCGGCAGATTGACATTGTGGTGGCCGACGTCACGCTTGTGAACAAGCGGTTCGAGGAGTCGCAGAGTATGCTTTCCTATATCCACATCTATTTTTGCAAGAAGGTTAATATATTAATGTGATATTATGTAGTTGCAGGCGGAGCTGCTGCAGTTGAGGCCCTGAGGGCGAAGCTTGCTCTAGCCAAGGAACAAGCTCGGATTAGTAATGCGGCTGCTCTAAAGGCAGCCGAAGAATTAAAGGCCGAACAGGCCGCTCGTCTCCGAAGTGAGGAGAAGATAGCCGAGATGGCTGTGGAGCTGAGGGAAGCCACCGGCCGGTATGAGCTTCGGCTAAAAGGCGATGGATTCGGCTAAAGAGATGCGCTCTCAGATTAGAGACGCACGGGAGGAACTTCGACAAGCCGGAGAAATCGCAGCCGGAAGTCCTTATGTGTTGCGGATGAAGTTTTTAGATCCAAAGTATGCTCCATTGGATAAGCTATGGAGCGTCGCAGATGAGTATGTGGACTTGGCGAAGAGTGCGGCTGATGCGACCAAGCTATTCAAGGATCATGAGGATAACAAAATGGAGAGGTTGTTCTGGTTGCAATTTCATGCTCCAGCGCGCTCCTTGCCCTTGAGTGAGAAAACGGCCGCCATAGCCGAGCTCCATAGGCTGTCCGGCCTTGCAATGAGGTCTGTAATAGACCATCTGTGGCCAAAGGAGCCGAAGGCAGACAGTTACTTTGGTTTGGTGCAACGATTATTTGGCGCCAGAGCTCAGATGGATGCCATGAAGAGATCGGCATGCATAGAGGGTGCGCGGATGGCTTTTGTCCGTGTGAAAACATATTGAGCGGATATGGAGGCCACCCGTATTGCAACCCGGGGTCCGGCAGGAAGCCCAGACCCAGCCGAGCACTATTTTGAGCAGGTTATAGAAGGTGCTCGTAGAATAGAGGCCCAGTGCTCCAAGAATGTCATACTTGAGTGATCAAATGGTAAACAACTATGTTTTTGATTATGGAGGCTGCTTTTTTTGTTATATACTTTTGCCTGAAAGTATTATGGTGTCTCTTGTGCGGCTGTTTATATATGCATATAATCATGAAAGTTAGCAGTCGTTGGCTTCAGCCCCCACAGACAAAATGCGTGGGTGTTCAAGAAAAGATGCGTGAACACACTTGATCCAACGTCTTGGTCCATTAAGGAGGTGATCGCACGTCGAACCATGCAACCGGACTATATAGCTGTAACACTTTCGCTTAGCCGTAGGAATTGAAAGGTGGGGCTACTATATAGCCTCAGGTACTTCCGCGTACATCCGAATACGGTGCGCGTACTTGACCGGTAGACCGGTCCTTCGTTAATGCGGAGGAATCCTATAGATTCCGATGAGTCCTCGAGTGGTTGACCAGTCTCTCTCTATATCATGACAGTCAGTTTTCAGCTTTCTCTACTGAGGTGCTCATCCGGAATAACCAGGGCACAATCGTAGTAGTTCTCCTTTGGCCACCTTAGTCGATAGAACAGAACGTAAGGCAGCAAACCCAGGAGCCGGGCTAACCCAACATTTGACCAAAGACATGATTCGGAGTTGATGCATATAAGGCCAAACTCGTGACGCCGAACACTCCCGAAGGTATTCGGACTTTATAAAATATATTGGGCTAAATAATGCCCTTGACCCTGTGATTCCAAGTACGCGCATTGATCTATCGTGGCAAAAAGCCTAAAACACCAGTGTCCCGTACAGGTGTATGAAATACCTATGGGACGTTGAGCAACAAGAGATAGTAAAGAAGGTTTACGCAGGGGCTTAATCTAAAAAGAAACCTGTGGGCGAGGCCCTGCTGCACGTCTGCGCCTGTGTCTCCATTGTGCCGTATCCTGGAAGGGTGTCGCACTGTTAGTGTATGTAAGAACGAAAAAGAAAACGTGCGAAAAGTTAGTTATGCTCGAGGAATGTTCGAGATCCGGTCTGTTAACGAGGCGAGCCGGATTGTGGGCTTGTGTTACATGTTTGCAGCCCCTCGTCTTATTTATGGGGACACATGTACAACCCTTGGCTCGGGTTTACCGGAGCCATTGTAAAAAATGGTGTATTGGACTCGTCTAACCGTGTCCGTGGTCTTGACGACCAGTCATGTGCTCCGGTGGGAGAGGCCGCCTAGAGTTCGGCAGCGGGAACTGCCACATACTGTTCTGTGTTTCCGCTAACTGTGATGACGCCGCGTGGACCGGGCATCTTGAGTTTAAGGCAGGCGTAGTTTGGTATTGCATTAAAGCAAACAAAGGCCGGTCTTCCAAGCAATGCATGATAGTCGCTGTTGAAGGGAGCGATGTTGAAGAGTAAGTTCTCACGTCTGAGATTGTCGGGAGAACCGAATGTTACTTCTAACACGAGGGAGCCCCAGCAATGGGCCCCGACGCCTGGAATTACTCCATTGAAGGTGGCGTTGTTTTGATTTATTCGGGATGGGTCTATCCCCATCCTGCGGATGGTGTCTTGATATATCAAATTAAGACTACTGTCGTCGTCCATTAGGACGCAAGTAAGATGGTATCCATCAATTATTGGGTCGAGCACCAAGGCAGCCGATTCTCCGTGCCGGATACTAGCCGGGTAGTCCTTGTGATCAAAAGTGATCAGGCATGTTGCCCAGGGATTAAATTGGGGGGCTACAAACTCTGCGTGAGTTGCGTATACCATGTTTACCATTTTGACGTCCGGTGGGAATTGTTTCTTGCCCCTAGTGTTCGGCTGGCGAGGTTCATCCTCGTCTTCGCTTGGTGTTTCCCTTCCCTTATGTTCGGCGTTTAACTTGCCGGCCTGCTTGAAAACCCAACATTCTCTGTGGGTATGGTTTGCAGGTTTGTCGGGAGTGCCATGGATTTGGCACAATCTGTCCAGGACTTTGTTTAGGCCGGATGGTTCTTCTTTACTGCCGTTAAATGTCTTTTTTCCTTGACCGGGTCGAGAGCCCCTAAATCCGGCGTTGACTGCTGTGTTGTCCGGACTGTCATTATTCCGGCATTTGTTCTTGCTGTGCCGTGGCTTCTCGTTGCCATCTCGAATCTCGGATGTGCCTGGGTTGCTGGTGCCTTTACGGGCCAACCAGCTATCCTCGCCCGCACAAAATCGGGTCATGAGGCTTGTTAACGCTGCCATCGTTCTCGGCTTTTCTTGGCCGAGGTGTCTGGCAAGCCACTCGTCTCGGATACTGTGTTTGAAGGCCTCTAAGGCTTCGGCGTCCGGACAGTCGACAATTTGATTCTTCTTAGTGAGGAATTTGTTCCAAAGTTTCCGGGCTGGCTCTCCAGGCTGTTGTATTATGTGACTTAAATTGTCTGCGTCTGGAGGCCGGACATAGGTCCCTTGAAAGTTGGCCCTGAAAGCATTCTCAAGTTCCTCCCAACTTCCAATTGAGTTTTCGGGGAGGCTTTTCAGCCAATGACGAGCTGGTCCTTTTAACTTGAGGGGGAGGTATTTGATGCCGTGGAGGTCGTCCCCACGAGCCATGTGTATGTGAAGGATAAAATCTTCAACCCAGACCCCAGGGTCCGTCGTTCCGTCGTATGACTCTATATTCACGGGTTTGAATCCCTGTGGAAATTCATAATCTAGCATCTCATCCGTGAAGCACAGGGGGTGTGCAACCCTCTGTATCTGGCCGAGTCGCGGCCTGCTGCCGGCTGTTGTTGCTCCTGGTGTTGATTCCGGACTGGTATTCGATCGGCATGATCGTTGTGTTGACCATAATCCCGCGTCGGAGCCTGTCCTCTGGACCCATAGATGGACCTGACTGCACTGGCCTTTTTGTCCAGGAGCTCTCGTAAATCGCGTGCGATATCAGTGGCTGCTCTATCGCGGCCATGAGGTGGTTGGTCCGGCTGAGTAGCCGTGTTATTTTTGGGCCAAACGGGTGTTGCGGCTTCATTGTCGAATAACAGTTTGCGCTTTGGGAAGCTCTTTGTGTGGCGATTATAGCCATGTTTTCCTTTGGTGTCCAACACCTTATTCCATCGTCGGTTGAGCGTATCCTGCGCGGCCTTAAGTCATTGCTTCTGCTTCTTCAGGCTCCACGCTGTGGCCTGGAGTTTTCTGCGGAGTTTGTCTTGCTTTGAATGTTCTTCCGGGATGATGAACGCATGGTCAACCGGACTATTATCTTCTTTGGAGGTAGCATGATGAGTTCGGCCCTCTAAATTGTGATCGGACGTCTGCTCCGGGCTGTGTTCGGCCTGACCTGGTTTATCCTGCTCCATCGCTGGGTCCCCATGATCGTTGTTGCCTTCGAAATCAACCGGAGTGTCATCCTGTCTTGGGTTGTTATCGCTATTTTTACTGTGACTGGACCTAAGGCGGCGCCTGCGCCGTCGTTTTTGCTTTTGCCCGGGGGGTTTATCCTCCGCTGTGTCCTTTTTGTCACTATTGTCCTCTTTGGGGGTGTCCACCATGTAGACGTCGTGTGATGAAGTGGTAGTCCAGCGCCGCGTGGGCGGTGGTTCCGGATCTTCCCCTGCATCGATGTCCATACCGTCGATGTTATTGGGGTCGATGTCAAGCATGTCTGTTAGGTCATCGACAGTGGCTACAAAGTGGGTGGTGGGTGGGTTGCGATTTTCTTCGTCCTCCGTATCACACACGGGCCGGACATAGTTCGGCCAGGAGTCTTCTAACAAAGAGAGAGACTTTAATGAATCCAGCATGTCTCCGAAGGGTGAGTGCTGGAAGATATCCGCGACGGCGAACTCCATGACTGGAGCCCAGTCAAATTCAATGTGCACGAGTGCGCGCGGTCCGGAACACAATGCCGGAGATGAGTCCGGGGTTCCGGAGACACAGATCCCTTTAGGAGAGGAGTCTGTGTTCGGCTCCAACGCCGAGGAGTGTGCGGCCTCCGAGGCAGGGTCCATCCACCCGTCCTCGGAAGGCACGACCCGCTCTGGAGCGAAGTCCGGAGAGGTAGCAGGTGCGATGTTCCGAATATTGTCCGACTGCCGATCCAGGTCGTGCACGTCGTGGTTGTTCGCCGCTCCTGACACAGGCCCAGATCCGTTGAAGATCGAGTCTCCGCGGGTGTCGGCGGTGTAATTTAGGTTTCCAAATCTGACCTGGTGGTTGGGGGCGTAGCTATCGATCTGCTCTAGATGGCCAAGCGAGTTGACCCGCAGTGCGAAGCCGCCGAACACGAAGATCTATCTGGGGAGAAAAGTCTCACCTAGGGCAGCATGGTTGAAGGTCGGAGAAGCCATCTAGCCTTGTAGCGACGACACAGAGGAACTCTCAATGAAAGCACCAATGTCGGTGTCAAAACCGGCGGATCTCGGGTAGGGGGTCCCGAACTGTGCGTCTAAGGCTAATGTTAACAGGAGGTTGGGGACACGATGTTTACCCAGGTTCGGGCCCTCTTGATGAAGGTAATACCCTACTTCATGCTTGATTGATCTTGATGATATGAGTATTACAAGAGTTGATTTACCACGAGATCAGAGAGGCTAAACCCTAGAAGCTAGCCTATGGTATGATTGTTAATGATGATCGTGAGTCCTACGGACCAAACCCTCCGGTTTATATAGACACCGGAGGGGACTAGGGTTACACAGAGTCGGTTTACAGAGAAGGAGATCTACATCCGAATCGCCAAGCTTGCCTTCCACGCCAAGGAAAGTCCCATCCGAACACGGGACAAAGTACATAGTATCTTCATAGTCTATCAGTCCGGCCAAATTACATAGTCCGGCTGTTCGGATACCCCCTTATCCAGGACTCCCTCAGCTACCATGTTTGGTTAGGTCTAACATATGACCCATTTTTAGCAGCAAAATGCGCCATTGGTCCATTAAGTCAAACAAATTGTGCGCTTTAGACCAACAACTCAAGAACCGATCAATTTAGGCCATGAACTCATTCATTTGCTCTTCATCAATTAAGGCCAAAACTGATTCAGGGTCAAAAACAGTTAACATGGCTGCCACGTTAGCATTCCTTTGATCGCTCGAGAATGGACTAATATTTACAGGGATCATTTTGCAACAGCACAGATTAACCAATCACTTTGTTTGGTTGGAAAATAGTATCGAGGAAAAATTTAAAATTTCTAGTATTTGAACGCACATCTTGAGGGCAAGAGTAACCAGCTTGCTAACCACTGTAAGATCGAACAGTTTGTGTTCTTGATGCAGCGCATAGTATATATTACAACGCTTCTTTTTACGATCATGCAGAATCTGCTAGTGGACCGATTGCTTTCCCTTTTTCTGTCCAGCCAGATCATTTCCTTCCGTCGTTGAAGATCCTATGAAGCCCCTCATGGTCGCTCGTTTCCTTCCGAGTACATTAGTTGTTTTGAAAGCGCGTTTTAAAATAAATATAAGCATAACCTCTACTCCTAATGTCTCAGTCGGTAGGTCGCGTTCCAGGTTTATTTTCGTCCCACCTACTATGGTTTTTTTAGGTACCTGCTCCCACCTCCCGCTCAGCCGTGAGGAACCAAGAAAAACCCTCAGGGCTGAGTCCCCCACCCGCCCCCACGCACCTAACCTCCCGTAGAACCCATCTTTCACGAACGAAAACAAACCGGCGAAGATTAACCAGCGAAAAAAAACGCTGACCAAACTCCCCCATGTACGACCGAGCTATCGTGCCCTCAAGCGAGAGAAAGTCGCGCGATTCTATGCCCTCGTTCGCCCGCCGCCGCCCTTAGTCCCTTCACCGCCATCGCTCCATCCCTTCGTGGAGGCGCCGCCGCCGAGGTCCTAAAGGAGGCGCCGCCGCCATCGTTGTGGACCTCTGGGTCGCCATCGGGACACCTCTGCTGAGGTACGCCTTCGCCTTCGCACGCCGCCGACCTCCCAGAGGAGACGCCGCCGCCGTCGACCTCCAAGGGGAGACGCCGC
The DNA here is from genome assembly GCF_002162155.2 of Triticum dicoccoides. Lineage (NCBI taxonomy): Eukaryota > Viridiplantae > Streptophyta > Magnoliopsida > Poales > Poaceae > Triticum > Triticum dicoccoides. The sequence goes on along the minus strand of NC_041389.1, from coordinate 707,338,724 downwards.
CACCACCTGTGCTAAACCCTAGGCATCAACCACCGTGCTCCCGTCGTCCGGTTCCTCCTGCGTTCGCCACCATGCGATCGGCTTCCTCCCTCAGGTTCATCTCCCCTCTTTTCTCTGTTTGGTTCAAGACGGAGAGAATCAGATCTGAGACGGAGAGAATCAGATCAGGATAGAGAGACGGAGATGAGGATTGAGGCCGTGGGATCCCTTTGTGACTGCAACTTATACATGAGCTCAGTTTAGATCCCTTTGCTAGAAAAAAGAACGCTGCATACAGCAATAATCTTATCTAGATTAATGGTTCTCTGATTATTCTTTTGATTCTGAGTCATCAATGTGTTTTTATTGCAGGTTCTTGTACGGAATATACCACCAGACCCCGATGAATCAGTTAGCAAGCTTGTGGAACATTTCTTCCTTGTCAATCATCCTGATCATTATCTGAAACATCAGGTAATCACTAAATTTTGGAACATCTCCCATTTGAAGAATCATCTGCAAATTCAAATGTAAGGAAGTGTGCAGTGCAAGCAATTATCAGGGTAAATCTATTTCTCAATTATGTATTTTTACTACTTCATCAGGAGTGTAAACTGATACTATTTCCATCTACAAAGTGTTGGCTGCCCAGGAAGAAGGAAAGGTCAGTCCAGACATGACATTTAACTCTACTAATGGAGGTACGTAGTGCCTACTGCTCCCTTGTCCCTTGCTACCGTCTGGGGATGCTCAGCTCGCAGTCCCTGCTCTCATTTTCCTCCAGCCTCTGGTAACCCTCCTCCTCACCCGCCTCGCCGAAGCGGGATTCACAGGTTAGTTTAGTTTGGAGGGATTTCATGTGGTTGCGCGTGAATCCAGTGTTCACTGGGCTTGTATTTTTCATTCCTAATATGCTAGCTCCTACCTAAACACGCATTAGAGAATCTCATGTATGTAACAGAAGATACACAAATGTGGTTTTCCAGGGAGCATCAGGTACATCTTATGTGGGGATGAACCATCAGCTAAAGGGAGTGATAGGAAAATATTTTGTTGAATGCAATGGGAAGGCGAAAAACGACATGCCTTGGCGAATCAACTCTAAGATTTGGTAAGGCTAATCAAGTCTGCAATCAAATCCAAGAGCAGGGGCAGAGAAAAAGGTTAAAATACTTTTTAGCTATTGATTGAAGTGACTGGTAATTAGTAGTAGGAGCAACAGTTGTAGTAAGAACCTACCTAGGCATATTTTCTCTCTTTCCTATCACATGGCACATTAAATAATTTTATAGTACAAATACATTCACATATGTTATTTTAAATTATCATGTCATGGAGGTTCTCGTTATTTCGAATCTTTGGTTGGAACCTTCATTTTGTGTTATTAAATGCACATGGTATTCAGTTATCTACATTATGGTGAGAAGACTTTGATCTTGATATATCAGATTTAAGCCTCTTACACCATAGGAGGTCCTCCTTTTGGTGATATTCACTCATATGTCATTTTAAATTATCATGTCATGGAGGTGCTAGGTATTTCGAATCTTTGGTTGGAACCTTCATTTTGCGTTAAATTCACATGGTATTCAGTTATCTCCATTATTGCAAGTAGCAACGCACAAGCACTTTCTATTAAATGCACATGCTATTTTCTTTTGTATCATGTCATTTTGTGGTCATTAACAATCAGATGGATGAAACTGATCTTGTTTTGTGCATCATGGATTTTCCTCAACTGAATGAGTAGAAACATAAGTGTGTAATGTAGTAGCCCCTCTATTCCATTGTTATAAATATTATAGTTTTTCAATCTGCTAACCTGATCGTAACAGCTGTTTAAAAGGAAGTGATCACATCACTATTTAGATTTTACTTTTTTTTGTATGCTTAAACATAAGATTAGTTTGTCCCCTTTCTTTTTACCCTTCATGCTAACATAATAAATACATATTTGAACTGAATTGGTTGTATTACATATGCCACGAAGGATGTCGCCGCTTGAAGCTCGATTTCCATCAGCCCCTCTTTTAATTCACTTGCATTGTTTCAGCTTTGCATTGTACTTCTTTGACGAATTACTTCATCCAATCGGCTTTAATTCGGAGCGTCAGTCTTACTAATTATCATTGCCTTAACTTTCCATATGAACCTCTTACAGGAAACAAGGACTCCTATTTGTCTGTAGTACTGCCCATGAGACTCAACCTTGTTTTACCTTAATTATCATGGTGTGCCTTTTTTTAGAATAGCTCACCATTTTGTTAGTGGCAATAAAATGCATCTTTAGGCACACCTATAGCGCACATGTGATGATGTACAGGTGAAAGAAAGATCTTAGAAGCTGAGAAGCCGAGAGCTGGAGGAACAAGGAGAAGCTAAAAAGACAGAAGAAGTCAGGGCATGTGGAGCTGTTGGGCAAGCAGAGTTCTATCTGGGTATTTAGGTAGCTGAGGATAAAAGGGAAAAGGAAAATGTTGAAGATATAGTTACTCAATGCTGAGAATGTTGCCTGCATACTTTGTTGCCTATATATCATTGGCTTTGTATTGATCCAGGCAAGAACAAATCAGACGGAACAAGTTTGCTACAGGTGGGTGTGCATCAAGCTGCTTCGTTGCCGGCGGCGAGTAATCTCACACATGTTTATGGCGCATATGTACCACAAAATTCAAATGGTACTGCCCGATGCGCCTTTCATACGAAACAGTTTATGCTTATGGGTGTTCATCTTTGTTTCTGTATACAGCTTACGGCTTTTTTGTTGATCCCTTCCCTGTAGGTTCTGATCATACGTGCGAGGGGAATCAGGTAGGGCTTGATGCGCCTTTCATACGAAATGTTGATGAGAATTATCCAAGTAGTCCAGGTACGAGGCTGTGCGGATATAGTAATCATAATTTTCAATGGCATCGGCATCGGCATGTTCTAATAAATAAGATGGGAAGTTCAGAATAATGTAACATCGGCATGTTCTAATGAATAAAATAAGAGAAGGTTGGGGGCTTAGTAATTACATAGTCAGAAAAGAGGGACTATGGTGGATTAGAAGATATGTATATGTAGCTGCAAGCATATGTATTTGGATTGTCGGCTGAACAATGTTTCAGCTGATGATCTCTGAAATTATAACCATCAGTTCCTAATAGCTTACAGCTGGTGTGATGAGCCACACAACTGCTTGTTGTGATGTACACTTGCCTCATCGAAGCACATATATTATAAATTAACTGAAATGTAGTACCTTCAAATCCAATGTGTAGTAAATGTACTACGGTATGTGCAGCAACATCTTTTAGATCATCAAATAGAACCTAGGTTCATATTAGGCTAGCCACATATTATTTGAGCAACACCAGTAACTTAACAGCATGTCCAACATCTTGTATTGTTAAGTGATGAGTGTTTATGTGATAGCATGTCAGGTTAATAAAATCAGGTAGCAACCACAACCCAACATCCTGAAAATGAGGTTACATGATTACCATTTGAATAGTAGCATTTTGGAGAAAGCATTGATATGCACTTAAATTCTGCACAGATGCATGTCAGGTTGTTCGCTTGGTCTGGGCCAACGAGCATATCCTACAAGTCATCATCTCTCTCTTTGTCGGCTCCATGTTGTAGCCTGCTAGGAGTCATGCCTTGCCATGGAGCATGTCCTTTGTCATGGGTCATACTGAGGTGAGTGCTGGTGTGGGATTTGATGTGTTAGTAGATTGGGACGTTGGCTTCTTGGTGTGGTTTGATGAGACGGTGGCGATATGGTCTGGAAGGGGGCATGTGTGAGGCGAGAGAGAATAACGGGCAGAGTCATTCATATATAATACTAAAATCCTACCCTTCATAAATTAGATTTTTCGACGATAAGTAAGTACCTAAGTCTATGTTATGTTTAAGTTAAAAGTACAATGTCGATTGGGACATACATACACCAATTAAATTGACCGTCAAGTCCTATGTGCCTTAGGGGTAAGTTTTAATCTCCACCATTGACTCACTTAAGGTGGGTATACTGAAGCAGACCCCTTATAATTATGACCGGTTTATAAAGTTGAAGGATGAAACTTGAACGAACACAATTCTGAGGTTTGTAAAGTGAAGCCAAAGACAAGTTCGAGGGGTAATATGGACTTCTCTCAAACTATATTATCAGAGGACAATGAGGGTCTTGAAGACAATGAAAGCGATGAGTTTCTGCTGGTTCTGTTTTATTGTAGGCGAAGTTCTTAATTATAATTATCAATGTGTTTTTTTTTCTTAAGGACGCAGTGACATGCAAGGCGAGGGAAATTGAAGCCAAAACATACAGGACGGCCAGGAATGTGCCTTTTTTCTATGACAGGTTAGTGATTTTATCCTTTTTGTATTTTTTACATTGCTAGGTATAGTAGTTTATATGAAATGATTTGTTAATGGCAGGGGGTGGTTCTTCAATCTTCAGGGAATCAAGCGGTAGCATCAGATGCTGACATGCATGGAAGGTAGCAGTATATGTATTTGTAGCAAATCATCATCGCCCATAAATAAATCATCTCTTGCCCGCTTCCTCTGTCCGGTTGTCAACTCAAATTGCTTTGGTTCACAAGTTCGTTTCATCGTACATCTAGGAACACTAGAACTGAGAGACTACTTTCCTTGAATGGCTCATGCGAGTAAACTGACAATAGTATTCATCCAAGATGCAGTTGTATATGTATCTTCATAGAGATGTAGATGCATAGATAGTTAAATAGTGCACATGTTCATTGACAGGGATGTAGATGTAGTATACAACCGAGGTTACATTGACAAGTTGGTCAATGGTGCTCCCAGGAAAAAGAAAATATGATATATTGTTTCACACTATCATCCATAGTGAAACTTGTATTTAATATTTCTTTGTTTTGCAATGCTGAATATTTTGGGAACACACAGTAAAATGTAATCTACGGATTCACCAAATCAGCTTGAACATTGTTATCATGCTTCGTATATGATTTGGTAATGATTTCAGAACATGGAATGGGGCAAATAAAGTTGAAACCATGTACTGTTCCTCACCCCAAAAAAAAACAGTTACTGTCGAGAGGTTTCATACTGACATTATTTCTTACCAACTAATGGTGCATTACTCCTGCCATGATAACAGCAGCTAACTACTCCATGATTACAGCAGTAAACATTGATGAGTACAAGCATTGGAGGAGTACTCACCACGTTCGAGGAATTCATCATCATGGTGATGGTGGTCAAGGAAGTCGTAGGTGCTGGTGGCATCATCACGGAGCAGACACCATCTTCTCCTCGACTTAAAATGTGGTACTCCATGTACTCCCACTTGTTAACTTTCTGAAATGCAGATCCACTCCAAGAATGTGCTCTGAAATGGAAGTAACATGGAGTATACTCTAAAAATCAGTATGGTTTGAGCCCACTAGATCAATCAAAGTTCTCCAGCATGATAAAAAGAATACTACAGCATGAGTATTACAGCAGAATCAGTTTGGTTTGAGCCAAGCAAGAGTACTAAAATCCTGACAAAAAGAATACTACAGCATGACAAACATGATTTCAGAGATGTTGATTTCAGTACTTACAACCCATTGATAAACATGATTTTCAGAAATGTTGATTTCAGTTAAACTACAACATTTACTCCAAGCAAATACTCTAAGAAACAATACAAGTACTCCTACAGTACTGAAAGTACTCCTGTAGTACAAATACTCTAGGGGGAATGTACTCCTACAGTACTGAAAGTGTACTCCTGTGAGTACTGAATTTACTAAATTCAGAGGCATCAAAATGCTCACACCCAAGTACAGTCATCTACACATGGAGTAGTGCAACGGAGTAGTCTTTACCATGCCCGAATCGGCGAGTGGTAGTGGCAGCAGCAGCCGCATTGTCCAGGAGCAGCAGCAGCCTTTCCAATCTACTCCCGCGGCAGAGAGCAGTTCTTGACCACAGTACATCTACATCCATATTCCATCCACATCAACAATCACAATCACAATCAGCTCCAGAATCTCTCCTTGCCTTTCCCCGAATCCTAGGCTCCAGAGATTGGAAACGTGTGGGGAAAATTAAGGATGGTAACCTTGCAGGTCAATCATGGGGAGCTGAACTTCGCGGCTGACCTGGGCGCAGGTGACGGGGCACTCGTAGCGGCGGAGGAGTACCAGCAGTGTCGGAGATGGCAGCGTCCAATACGGCGCTCCTCCTTGTAGGTCGATGGCGGCGAGGAGCGCTAGCATCCGTCGCCGCCTTCCTCGAGCAGGACAAGGCCGCCGTGCCCGCGCTTCTCACGCTCCTACTCGACCTCGCTAAAATATCGAACTTTGGCTCGACTGTAGCGCAGAGGATGTGGGCGAGAGGGAGAGGCCACGCAGACGAGAAGGCCCGGCGGCGACGCCTGAGGAGAAGGGCGGCGACGCGGTTGAGTCGCCGACGCGAGTGAGGGGGAGGTGCGTCGCTGCCGCGGGCTAGGGATTTGGTGGAGTGGGTGAGCGAGGGGAATGAGCGTGAAGAGGCGACTGAGTGAGTGGGTGAGTGAGTGAGCGAGGAGAAAAACTGGAAACCACAAAATTTTTGTAACGTTCCAAGAAATGTACTACAAAACCTTCGACATTCAAAGTACCAGCATTTATTTTTGTTATCACTATATTTAAAATAATACTCCTCTGTAAACTAATAATATAAGAACGTTTAGATCACCAAAATAGTGTTCTAAATGCTCTTATATTAGTTTACGGAGGGAGTACTAATTTAGGAAATGCAGGGATGTGTGTGGCTATTATGTTTTTTTATGCTCTGATGGAATGGTAAAGAATTAGTTCGTCCGGTTAACACCATGAGTATTTTCCGTTGCACATTTTAAGTCCTTGAACATGAAGCTCTGTTACACGTTGCTTGTGCAAGATGTGTATATAAGCTAACGAAGAAGTTTTTATTATACTTACTCAAATATCATGGGAATCAAGCTAAAAACAACATTCCTGATATTTTGCGGGAATTATTATTTTTTTGAACCTTGAAAACAACAAGAGTCTCCTACTGTTACATATTACTCAAAATAAAGTACTGGATAATTACATGGCCAAGAAGCAAATAAAAATAAAGCAACTATGATTTACAGAGATAGGTTTGGGATGAAGCTGTGAAGAAAGGAGACCAATTCAGGATTAACTCTGAATTTGAGATTTTCCGAGTCAGCTTTGAGTGCTCTTTTCCAATCATACAGGGATGCAGCAATCTTGTCAAAGTAGCATCTGTTCCTTTGTTTCCAAATGTTCCAGGCATCCAGGACTTTGATTGCATTGAACAATGGGTGTGGCCATGAAGACTTCACTGCATCAAACATCTCCTGAAGCTCCAAGTTGGTATCCCATTGAATATTGATGGAGTTCCAATAGACCGCACTGAAGGTGCACTCAAGAAATGGGTGTTTGTTCGTTTCCAGTGGTGTGGTGTTCCACAAAAGACAGGAGTGACTCCAATATCAAAATGTCTCCGGTGGAGCATGTCACTTAGGTTGACTCTGTCCATTAACATCAGCCAGGTGAACACTTTAAGTTTCATGATACACTTTGTCTTCCAGATTATTGTGATGTATGCGGGTGGCTGCAGTTCTCTGAAGAAGAAGTTGGTGAATTTCTTGGGCCGAAACTGAACATCTCCCCAACAAGTAATCCATTCATCAGCCATCATTGGTTCCAAGTAGAGATCATTCATATGATTCTGCAGATATGTTAATTCATGTAACGCCTCGATTGATAGAGTGAGGTAAAAGGTTTTAGAAGCCCGTGGTCTGTCTTGGAATTGCACTATAGAAATATCCTCCTCCCTTGTGAAAGTGAACATGTGTGGCAGCTTGTTGGAAAGGGGTTCGTCATCGATCGGAATATCTTTCCATAGAAGAATTGTATCGCCAGCTCTAGGAATGCAAGTTGTAACCCCTCTGTATCCATCAACGAGAACACATCGTTCTGTATATCTTTCCATAAAAGAATTGTGTGAAAATTTCTTAAGCGCAACAACTAGATATTAATTTGTAATAGAATTTTAGTTGGATCATCGCTCTATATGTATACATTATTAATTTATCATTTTTATCAATTTACATTGCAAGTGAATTGGACTACCATAAACACCCGATTGTGCCCGTGCTATCTTGTTTCTACATGTGAAATTTGACATGCATTATGTTTACATAATTCCAGCAAAATATTTTCGTGGCACGTGACAAGGCACCAACGTTTCCATGCTATCTTATCTCTACATGTGAAATTAAACAGTCATTATGTTTATACAACTCAACAAAAATATTTCAAAAGCCTGTGGCATAATGTGTTATAAGTGCATGCTTGGCTTAGTGGTAACAAGCAACCTTTTCTTTGTTTTGCGAGTGAAACAAGCAACCTTCACATTCAGGCATTCGTAGGATCGCTCCTCCACTTATACTCAGTATGCGCTTTTTAGTTGTTATATATACGTCTTTTTACCTGTATAAGTAGTAGAGTATTACGTATGTGGTTAGTTTGCAGAAAAGACCTTGGATAACTTAGCCCTAGTACAAGCGGTTCAACGTGACAGCCACATGGCCAGTTTTTACCACCCCGAACCAGTTTTGGCCTTAATTTACCAAATGAATGTGTTCATGGCCTAAATTGATCGGTTCCTGAGTTGTTTTGGCTTAAAGCATGCATTCCATTTCAGTTAACAGACCAATGGCACATTTCACTCCAGTTTCAGTGTCCTTAAACATTATTACTGAGTAGATAAAGCAATGGGAGGTTGTTTACAAAAATGAGTAGGCCCTCGAGCAGCCATTTGGGCTTCTACTACACTTACGAGTGTATCAATGTCACTTTTTTTTACAACTAGCATAGTGGCCCTCACATTTTGCGAGGGCGTAATTTTTATGGTGTTAAATTAAACTGGAAGACGTCACCTTTAAGATTAGTACAACTTTGTCCTAATTTTGTATTAAATCTTTTTTTCTTTTTTTAGCGGGAAATTTTTGTACTAAATCAGCGACACATGTTTTGAGACGGAGGGAGTAGATAATAATGTTGGTTGTAATAATCTGTAATGATTATATATTAGCACATATAGTGAAATTTTAGGTCCTAGGAGAGGATAAAGTATGTACGTTACATTACATGAGTAAGTGGAGTTGAGATCGGGGCTTGCGTGCCATATTTTAGTCTTTTAGTTTAATGTCATGCACTATAAAATGACTTATGTAGATAAATCTAGCGCAACTTTTTCATATTTTGCATTAAATTTTGGAAATACTAAAATGCTTGCCAATTTTATGATATGAAATTGGAGTAAAGGTGGCAATTTAAGTTAAAAACACAATATTTTAGAAAAAAATGTTTTCCAAATCACATGAGACTTTACTTATAGTCTTTGAATTATTTTGTGTAGTCTTGAAAAATAAAATAAAAAAGCGTACTTTTCAATTTGTGAAAACAACACAAAATACTGAAAGCGACACTAAATAGACATGAGAAAGAATGGAGAAGAGGCAAACCTAAAATATATGGATGGGTCTTGCTAACCCGTAAATCACACCAACCATGTACATAGAGTTACACGAGCACTTTTTTACTGGGTTTTCAACATTTCAAAGTAATATAGAATAAAATATTGGATTGCAGTTTTCAAAAGATTATTCTTTTAGAATTCTTTTAGAATAACTTAATTGTTTCTCTATTAGAGAAGTAAGAGTAAGTGCAATTGTAATGGTTGAACATATTAATACTTCTACAGAAACTTGAGAGAAACTTGTTGAGTGACTACCCTAACCCAAAAATTTGTAAAAAAGAACTTGAAGGGGGGAAGAGTGCTCACCGAGGAGCTCATGATGGCTAGTAGCAGCAGACGAGGACGGTATGCGACGAGGTCCGGCCGTCGACCAGGTTCGGGCGGCGACGAGGACGGGCGCCTCACGGGGGCGCGGCGATGTTCGGGGAGGTTCGGCCAGCGACAAGGAGCGAGCAGGATCGGGACAGTGTCGGGGCAGGAATCGGGGACGACGTCGGTGCAGGGAACGGGGACGGCGTCGGGGCCGGCGACGAGGAGCGGGCTCGGGGAGGCGACGGGGAGATCCGGATGGCAGCCTGGCGGCGTCGTGCTCTGCTTCATCGTCGTCGGGTGTCGGTGTCAAAACCGGCGGATCTCGGGTAGGGGGTCCCGAACTGTGCGTCTAGGCGGATGGTAACAGGAGACAAGGGACACGATGTTTTTACCCAAACTCGGGCCCTCTCGATGGAGGTAAAACCCTACTCCTGCTTGATTAATATTGATGATATGGGTAGTACAAGAGTAGATCTACCACGAGATCAAAGTGGCTAAACCCTAGAAGCTAGCCTATGGTATGATTGTTGTTCGTCCTATGGACTAAAACCCTCCGGTTTATATAGACACCGGAGAGGGTTAGGGTTACACAGAGTCGGTTACAATGGTAAGAGATCTACATATCCGTATCTCCAAGCTTGCCTTCCACGTCAAGGAAAGTCCCATCCGGACACGGGACGAAGTCTTCAATCTTGTATCTTCACAGTCCAGGAGTCTGACCAACGATGATAGTTCGGCTATCCGGACACCCCCTAATCCGGGACTCCCTCAGTAGCCCCCGAACCAGGCTTCAATGACGACGTGTCCGGCGCGTAGATTGTCTTTGGCATTGCGAGGCGGGTTCTTCTCCAAATTCTATATACTTGTCGAATAGTGTCCGGCTTCTGATAAATGTTGCGCTCCTTGGCTTCCACGCCCAATAATGGCCATCTTCCACGTGTCGAACGAATGCGAAAAGCCAGAGTATTTTTACACTTTCCCCCTAGCTGCGCAAATGAGCCTCCTATAAAAAGAGACGAGGATCTAGATCCGAATCACACCATCCCCCCTCCGCAAGCTTTCATCAGAGCGCCTCTGACAAAAAATCCATTCCATCATGGGCAGTCGACGCGGCTCCTCCTCTCGCGCTCCCAGCCCCCAGCCTGGGGATTGGGAGAGATGCTCAGTCCCGCATAGCAAGCTAGTGACGCTCCAAACCAAGGAATTTCTTCCCCCAGCTTTCATCGTTCCGATTCGAGCTGGACTCGCCACCTATAAGGGCGGAAAGCAAGCGGAGAGCGTCCCCGATCCTTCCAAAGGAGAGCGGGTATGCTTTGTCTCTTATCTGATAAGAGGACTCAGATTTCCAATACATCCGTTTCTCCGGGGGCTCCTGGAGTTCTACGGCCTCCAGCTGCACCACCTTACGCCTGCCTCCATTCTACACATCGCGGGCTTCGTGGCCCTTTGCGAACTGTTCTTGGGCGTCGAGGCTCATTTTGCGCTATGGAAGAGATTCTTCTGCCTCGTACCCCGTTCTCATGAGGGGTCAATATATCAAGTGGGCGGAGCCGAGCTATGGCGCATCGCCGCCGCCGGATATCTATCCGGAACCCAGAAGAACGCGTCCGAAGACTGGCCTTCAGAATGGTTTTATATAGAAGACGCCCCGCTACCGGATCCCGTTTGGATCGGCCTCCCGGAGTTCAGTAATGCTCCCTTGAAGAAACTCCTAAGTTGGCGTCCACGGAGCCTCCAAAGGGAAAATGACAGGGACGACCTTTACCTGATGAGCCAAATAAGGTTGCTAGCTCATTCCGGACTGACCATGATCGGTGTCACGGCCACCTGCATTATGCGGGGGGTGCAGCCACTCCAGTATAGGGGTCACCCCATGTGCGATTTCAACGGGGACGACGATGCCACCCGTCACGGCCGTACAGGGCCGGGATCGGTCGCCGATCTGGTGAAGATCTTGTCCACGCTGTACAAGGGGGAAGAGGAGGATTTTCTCCGTGTTAGTCCACTGAACGGATTTTCTATGAACAATCCTCGAAGCTGGGTAAGCGGACATTTCCTTTTTTGCACATCCGATCCGTCCTCCCATGTTTAGATATCTCATTTTGTGATTTCGACGCAGGAACTGCGCCAGGCCGTAAAAGATATAAACAGCCCGCCTCCGCAACCCGAGGATCCGGAACGGTTCCTCGATCCGGCCTCCCAAGAGGATCCGGACATATTGGTGGAGCTGATTGATGGGGTATTTCACCAACTAAGCATCGATAATGCCTTGGTTGCCATTACGGCCGATTACCCCGGAATACTTCCAGCCTCACAGGTAACTGAGACCGATGCCCCAGTACTTTGATAATGACCCATCTGTGCTTATTTTTTATCACCGTATATCAATGGTGTTTCGCAGGGGGTGCCTTCGAGGCGGGAGGCCGAGCCCGCGGCGGCTAGCCAACAAGGGGCAGCACGGCCACGCAGGCTAAAAAGAAGTGCGGTCCGGATTGAAACGCCGCCGCAACGGTAAGGCATGTCACCATATTCCCGGGATTGTTTCCGGGAAGGTATATTAATGCTAGTGCTCCTTTTAGGAAAAAGAGCGCTCGCCGGACTGTGTCCGGAGAGATGGCCAATCGAGCCTCCGCCAGCCAGGCTCCAACGCCGGATCCGGAAGCAGAGGTGGACACGAGGCGTGCGTCGGATGCTCCTCCGACAGAGGATGCCGACAGGTTGTCCGCCACCAACTCCGAGGTGGAGAGTGCCATGAATCACAGGCGCCGCCGGACAGTTCTTCGTGACGCATGTTTCTCCCAAGAGGCATTGAACGCCTTCAATTCGGGAGACGCGCACCTCCGTGCCGCTCAAGATGGTCTAGCCAGAGCCATGGAGCAGTATGTAAAGGACATACGGGTGAGGAGATTTGACAGTTATATATGCCAGTAGCCCCCCGAGACTTAAAATAGTTAAGAGAACTGATTTAAGGATCATTTGTTATGCAGGATCTTATAGAAAAGAATACCCGACTGTCTCATGAGCTTGAAGAGTGCAAGGCCCAGCTTGAGGCCGCACTAGATGCCACTGGGGGAGCCACAGAGACCCCCTCCGGTAATATATACTTCGAAAGATAAGTAGTTTGTGAAGTGCGGCGTGTGTATAAGTCTGACAATAATATTACAGATGGCGCCGGACTAGATCCAGACAAGCAACAGCTCCTGCGCCGGTTAAAGGCCGGCGAGAATGTGCTTACAAGGGTGAGGCAAGAGAAAAATAATCTCCAAGATGCCAACACCCAGCTGGGTGAGGATTTAAAGGATGTTCGAGCCCAGCTGTCTGACTCCGTTAAGGAGAATCGGCGGCTTCGTCGCGGCATTTATAGTAAGTGCTTGAGCGAACTTTTGAAAAGTAGAGTTCGGCGAGGAAGTCGACTAACAGAAATATGTTTGTAGGTATACTCATAGGTCGTCCCGCAGAGGAAATGCCCGGTTCAACGGGTGACCTACTTCCCGAGCTTCTGCAACTGCACGAACGAGTTCGGTAGGTGATGAGAGGCGTCGCCCAGGCCTCGTGGCCATCCATCTCCCTACCCGAAGGCCTTGGAGAGCTTACAGAGAGGCTTCAGGGAGCACGGCGGCGCTTCCGGCTATGGAAGATATCGGCCTGCCGTCAAGGCGCCAGGGAGGTCTGGGCCATGGTGAAGACGCGGTACACGAAGGCTGACCCAAACCACATGGCCGAGGTCGGACCTGTGGGGCCCGATGGGAAGGAGATCCCTGTGAGCTTAATGTACGGCCAAGTAGAGTTGGCCGCAAAGTATTCCCAGCGGGGCTGCAAACTAGACAGCTTATTAGATGGTATTGAAGAGGAATACAATCAGTCAATTTGACTATGTAATTTAAAATGACATGTAAAATGCCTTCTAGCCAGATTGTAGATCGTTTGTCATAGCGAACCTTTTCGCTTCAACCTCGGGACCCGACAGTCCTGAGTGTGTCCGAATACCCTCGCGGTTATGTAAGAACCGGGGCATGCGTGGAGACCAGGCGTAGGGGTCGTGAGTGCTTTATCAGACAAGTGCCCAACTAGTTATGTTATATTACATGGTTAGTAAGAAACATCTTCCAGGGAGAATAGTTTCGTTAGGGGTTCCTTTCCCTGGGAGGCATGCCCTGAAGTGCATGTTCGGACTGCGAAAAAAGCAGAAAAACATCTGGGGGCAGATAAATGAATAAGTAAGAAATCGTCTTTTAGTTCACCAACCGAATATTTCCTTAAGAACGCTAGCTTTCGGCTTCACCCAGTCTGAGGTACACGTCCGGCTGACCCGGCGGTAACAATCGCAGAGGTGCTCCCTTTACCACCTAGCCGAACAATCGGGAACGTAGGGATAAGCACAGGAGCCAGGCAACCCAGCTTGGCCAAAACTTAAGTCATGTCAATGCATATAATGGTGAATAAAAGGTACATGCGGAAGTGTGACACATGTGTTGGGCATAAAGCCCGTATAAATAAGCTTCTGTTAAAGAAGCCCCCAGGTATACTGAGCGCGGATAACGCGTCAAGTGTGTGCGAACAGTGCGCAAACGAGCCTCCAACGGCTTCAGAAAAAAGGAGGAAGAAGGAGAGAAATAAAAGACAGTTAAAGTACAAAATAAGACGGAGGAAGGAGACGAACTCAGAGTCCGGCGCTAGGCGTAGAATCTTCGGAGACGGGCTGCGTTCCATGGGTTCGGCTCAAGTCGGTTATCCGATGCGTTCCGCAAACGGTACGCTCCACCGGTCAGGACTTGGTCGATGATGAAGAGACCCTCCCATTTGGGCTTGAGTTTGTCCTTTTTCTTGTCCGGCACGCGTAGAACTAATTCGCCAACATTGTAAGCTTTGGCCCGTACTTCTCTGCTTTGGTATCTTCGAGCCTGCTGTTGATAGAATGCGGAACGGGCTTTTTCCACATCGCGCTCCTCCTCCAAGGTGTCCAAACTGTCCTGCCGATTGAGCTCAGCTACTCTTTCTTCATACATGCGCACGCGAGGTGAGTCATGAATTATGTCGCAGGGAAAAACTGCCTCTGCGCCGTACACCATAAAAAATGGTGTGAATCCGGTAGTGCAATTCGGCGTGGTCCCAGCCCCCAGAGTACAGAGTCGAGCTCCTCTACCCAGTGCGTATTAGATTCCTTGAGGGACCGCACTAGTCTGGGTTTAATGCCGGTCATGATTAGACCATTTGCTCGCTCGACTTGACCGTTAGTTTAAGGGTGATAGACTGAAGCGTAGTCGAGCTTGATGCCCATGTTTTTGCACCAGAGTTTGACCTCGTCGGCCGTGAAGTTTGTGCCATTATCAGTGATGATGCTATGGGGGACGCTGTAACGGTGTACTACCCCTGATATGAAGTCTATCACCGGTCCGGATTCGGCCGTCTTAACAGGCTTTGCCTCTATCCATTTGGTGAATTTATCCACCATGACCAGTAGGTATTTTTGCTTGTGGGTTCCTCCTTTAAGGGGTCCAACCATATCAAGCCCCCAGACCGCGAACGGCCAGGTGATGGGTATAGTTTTGAGGGCGGTAGGTGGCATGTGGCTTTGATTAGCAAAGAGCTGGCATCCGACGCATCGTTGGACCAAGTCCTGAGCATCTGCCCGGGCCGTCGGCCAATAAAATCCTGTACGGAAGGCCTTGCCTACAAGGGCCCGGGCTGCGGCGTGGTGCCCACCAAGTCCGGCATGAATTTCAGCCAGAAGATTCCGCCCTTCCTCTTCGGAGATACACATTTGAAGGACTCCGATTGTGCTTTTCTTATAAAGCTCTCCCTCATGGATCTTATAGGCTTTAGATTGCCGCACTATGCAGCGGGCCTCGTTTTGGTCCTCGGGAAGTTCCTCCCTATTTAGGTAGGCTAGGAATGGAATGGTTCTGTCCACGGGGCAATGACTACCATTATTGTGTGGGCTGACTGTGTTATTTCATTGGCAGAACCACCAACTATGTCAGAATGTTCGGTGTGGGGTAGTGTGGTTGGGTCCGGGATGTTATTTCCGGACTCTCCCTCCCATAATACGGATGGCTTGAAAAGCCTCTCTACGAAGATGTTGGGAGGGACGGCATCGCGCTTTGCGCCAATGTGTGCAAACACGTCTGCTGCCTGGTTGTTCTCCCGGGCTATATGGTGAAATTCGAGCCCCTCAAACCGAGCTGACATTTTTAGGACGGCATTGCGATAAGCTGCCATTTTCGGATCCTTGGCATCAAAGTCTCCATTTATTTGGGATATCGCGAGGTTTGAATCCCCGCGGACCTCTAGGCACTGAATGCCCATGGAGACTGCCATCCGGAGACCATGTAGAAGGGCCTCATATTCAGCTGCGTTGTTGGAGTCCTTGTACATTATCTGAAGTACGTATTGGACTGTATCTCCAGTTGGGGACGTCAGAACAATGCCAGCCCCCAGGCCAGCCAACATTTTGGAGCCGTCGAAGTGCATGATCCAGTTGGAATATGCGTCGTACTCTTTAGGGAGTTCGGCTTCAGTCCATTCGGCGATGAAGTCGGCCAAAACATGCGACTTAATAGCTCGCCGTGGCTTGTAGGTTATGTCGAACGGGAGGAGCTCGATGTCCCATTTGGCAATCCGGCCCGTTGCGTCGCGGTTGTTTATAATGTCATTAAGAGGTACTTCGGAGGCTACTGTTATCGAACACTCTTGGAAGTAGTGTCGCAGCTTCCGGGATGCCATGAACACCGCGTATGCTATCTTTTGATAATGCGGGTACCGTGACTTGCATGGAGTTAGGACAGTGGACACGTAGTAAACTGGTTTTTGGAGAGGGAACTTGTGTCCGTCCGTTTCTCGTTCGACAACGAGCACCGCGCTTAAAACTTGATGGGTTGCCGCGATGTATAATAGCATTGGTTCGCCCATGTTGGGCGTGGCCAGGACCGTATTTGTTGCCAATATGGCTTTGATTTCTTCGAGTCCGGCCGTGGCGGCATCCATCCACTCGAAGTGTTTGGTGCGCCGCAGGAGGTGATAAAGGGGTAATGCCTTTTCTCCTAAGCGGGAGATAAAGCGGCTTAGAGCCGCCATGCATCCAGTTAATTTTTGTATTTGTTTGAGGTCTTTTGGGATATCCAATTGTGCCAGAGCTCGGATCTTGGCTGGGTTTTCTTCAATTCCTCTACCGGATACAATGAAGCCCGAGAGCTTTCCGGCTGGTACGCCGAAAACGCATTTTTCCGGATTGAGCTTAATGTCATATGCTCGGAGATTGTCGAATGTGAGCCTCAAGTCGTCTACTAGAGTTTCGACATGCTTGGATTTGACGACCACATCATCTACATATGCCTCCACTGTTTTGCCGATCTGGTTTGCCAGACATGTCTGAATCATGCGCTGATATGTTGCGTCGGCGTTTTTGAGCCCGAAGGGCATTGTGTTGAAGCAGAATGGGCCGTATGGAGTGATGAATGCCGTTGCGGCTTGGTCTGGCTCTGCCATCTTAATTTGGTGGTAGCGGAGTATGCGCCGAGGAAGCACAATGAATCGTGTCCTACGGTAGCATCGATAATCTGATCGATGCAGGGAAGGGGGAAGGGATCCTTTGGGCAAGCCTTGTTAAGGTCCTTGAAATCGACACACAGGCGCCAGGATTTGTCCTTCTTTGGTACCATTACCAGGTTTGCTAGTCAGTCTGGATGTTTTCTATCTCTAATGAATACGGCCTCCAATAGTTTGGCTAGCTTCTCTCCCATGGCCTGTCTCTTAGGTTCGGAGAAACGCCGAAGAGCTTGTTTGACTGGCTTGAATCCTTTTAGGATATTTAGGCTGTGCTCGGCCAGCCGGCGTGGGATTCCTGGCATGTCTGAAGGGTGCCAGGCAAAGATGTCCCAATTTTTGCGTAGGAATTATCGTAGTGCGGCGTCTACATCAGGGTTTAATTGTGCCCCGATGGAGGCCGTTTTTGTAGGGTCCGTTGGATGGACTTGGAATTTGACTATTTCGTCCGTCGGTTTAAAAGAGGTGGACTTGGATCTCTTATCGAGTATCACATCGTCCCTGTTCACCGTGGAGCGCAGCACAGTGAGTTCCTCGGCCGCTAGGGCTTCGGGTAGTGCCTCAAGGGCAAGTGCGGCTGTTTTATTTTCGGCGTGGAGTGCTATGTCTGGGTCACTAGCAAGAGTGATGATTCTGTTGGGTCCGGGTATTTTGAGCTTCATGTACCCGTAATGGGGTATAGCTTGAAAAATTGTGAATGCCTCTCGCCCTAATATAGCGTGGTATCTGCTGCTGAACGGGGCCACTTGGAATGTGACCTCCTCGGACCTGTAATTATCCGGCATGCTTCCTGACTGAGGATTATTCCTCTAAAGGTTATGCTGCTTCGCTCAATGCGGCTCCAGTCTATTTCCATTTTTCGAAGGGTTTCCTCGTAAATGAGGTTTAATCCGCTGCCGCCATCCATGAGTACCTTGGTAAGGCGAAAGTCGTCCACTATTGGACTGAGGACCAATGTGGCTGGTGCTCGGGCTGTTCGGAATTTAGGTTCGTCACTGGCGTTAAAGATAATAGCCATGTCACTTCATGGATTTATTGTTGCTACCTGGTGGACTTCGGCAAGGCTGCGGAGTGTTCGCTTCCGCATATTATTTGATGCGGAAGTTTCGAAGACTGTTAATATCGTACTGGTATTGCTGGGCTGGTGTTCTGGAGCTAGAAGCTCTTCGCCACTTTTGGCCACCTGCCGTAGTATCCAACATGCTCTAAGGCTATGAGTTGGAGTGGCGCCCTCTGTACTATGAATTTTGCTGGGTCCATTGAGCCATCCCTCCAGTACGGTTCCATGCCCTTTAGACGGTTTTTGCTCTTTGGTATTTAACCCAGGTGTCTGGTAATGATGCACCCTTTTACTTTGGACTAGGGTTGTGTTCAAGGCCGGATTATCCCAAAATTTGATTTCGGTTTTCCAGGCGCTCTCCATCGCACAGTACTTCCGTACTA
The DNA here is from genome assembly GCF_002162155.2 of Triticum dicoccoides. NCBI lineage: Eukaryota > Viridiplantae > Streptophyta > Magnoliopsida > Poales > Poaceae > Triticum > Triticum dicoccoides. The sequence continues at coordinate 707,319,911 of NC_041389.1, read as the reverse complement.
TGGATGCCAAGTCAGCAAAGCGTGTAATTTCGCGACGACTTACGGCGTTGAGGATTCCTTTGTGTGCAATTAATGCAGAAGAATGAAATTGCGCCCTCTTCACGGCAGTCCTTTATCATGTTCATGACCAGGAGGAATCTGGCCCAGTAATGATGTACTGTTTCAACGGGCTCTTGCCGGATTTGGGATAGATCGCTTATGTTTGGGTGGGCGGGTGGAGCTAAATTCCTAACTCCGTCCGATCTAAGACTCAGGGGCCAAGAAGTTTCCGAACTTGGAAGCTTGGGTTCTTGGACATTGTCCGATGAATCTAGCCCGCTGCCTGACTTTAAGTTCAGGGCTTGAGTGGTGTTCTCCCCTCCGCGGGAATCCGGCATGGAGGGGTCAGGAATCCGGACATAGCTAGTCCTTAGGATAGAAGAAGGGTCGCCATATTGTTCCTCTACCACACCAACGTGGTGGGTAGCCTGGGGAGAGTTAATCTCTCTCAGATCGGTTTTAGGCCCAATCTGGTCGTAGTCTGTAGCGACTCCCAGGGCGGCGATGCGATCCAAGAGCTCGTTTAAGGAAGAGAGCTCCATCGGATCTAACTGCTCGGCGAGTTCCGAGTTGACATGAAGATTGCTTTTGATGACCCGAGAAGTCATTGTCGGCGCGGCGGATGAACAGGCGGTCATAAGAAAATCACCTAGCAGGAGAGTTTGGCCGATGGCCAAAGCTCCTTTAGCAACGATGCCATCTTTAAAGATGGGACGAGGCATCCTTCCTGATGGCGACGGCACAGATGAACTCTCAATGAAAGCACCAATGTCGGTGTCAAAACCGGCGGATCTCGGGTAGGGGGTCCCGAACTGTGCGTCTAGGCGGATGGTAACAGGAGACAAGGGACACGATGTTTTTACCCAAGTTCGGGCCCTCTCGATGGAGGTAAAACCCTACTCCTGCTTGATTAATATTGATGATATAGGTAGTATAAGAGTAGATCTACCACGAGATCAAAGAGGCTAAACCCTAGAAGCTAGCCTATGGTATGATTGTTGTTCGTCCTACGGACTAAAACCCTCCGGTTTATATAGACACCGGAGAGGGTTAAGGTTACACAGAGTCGGTTACAATGGTAGGAGATCTACATATCCGTATCGCCAAGCTTGCCTTCCACGCCAAGGAAAGTCCCATCCGGACACGGGACGAAGTCATCAATCTTGTATCTTCACAGTCCAGGAGTCCGGCCAACGATGATAGTTCGGCTATCCGGACACCCCCTAATCCGGGACTCCCTCATCGGGGGTAACTCGAGAAGTGTTTCAAATTTTTCTAAGTGTGCGGTTATCTAGCCACCCCTTTAGTCCCGGTTGGTGGCTTCAACCGGGACTAAAGGTCAATTTCAGTAGACGAAAGGGCGGGAAGCACAGTCCTTTAGTCCCGGTTGGTGGCCCTTTGTATTCTCATAGACAGAACATGGACAATACATAAAACCATTCTGCTTGTTTGACTCAGCGACTTCGAAAAAATTATGCATGCCATAAATTTACTCAGAGGTGCATAGATCACCATACATCCGTTATCAATTCATCTACGTGCATTATATAATTAACTGTATCAAAAACAATTACGGAACATCATGAATAGAGAAGTGACCAAATTAATACAAGTTCATCATCACATTAAAACCAAAGTACAGTAGTGATCAAATGTTATTACTGAAAAAATAAATACATAAATTTCATACATAGTTCTCATAGAACAACATATAGCGCTATAGAGCATCTAACTAAAACATAAATTGAAACTAACATACGACTATGTAAAACATTTAAATGCAACAACAAATTCGATCATAATCGCAACTAATGTAACAATTGATCCAACAGCAAAATGATACCAAGCCTCAGTATCAATGACATATTTTACAATCTTTCTAATCTTCAAGCGCATTGCATCCATCTTGATCTTGTGATCATCGGTGGCATCGGCAACATGCAACTCTAATTCCATCTTCTCCTCCTCAATTTTTTTCAGTTTTTTCTTCAAGTAATTGTTTTCTTTTTCAATTAAATTTAACCTCTCGACAAGAGGGTCAGTTGGAATTTCCAGTTCACATACCTCCTAGATAAAAACATCTATGTCACGTTGGTCGGCATAATTGTCATAAACACTAAATGAAACAATGGCACTATAAAAGATAATATACCACATCCTAATCATAGACAGGACGAGGGCCGATGGGGGCGGATACCAAAACCATGGCACTATATAATAACAAACAATAATAAAAGTAAGAAAATTATACAAGTATTTATCTAAATCATACAAGTAAGATTTTTATCTTTTAGAAAGATGATAAGAACAAGAGGCTCACCATGGTGGTGCCGGCGACGAGATCGGCGCAGGCAATTGACGGCGGTGAGGACGGGGAGGGGGACGGCACCTTACACATGTGCAGACTCTAAGAAGTTAATTTCAGCTCAAATTATGCATATAAATCAAAAGAACTCCCACATACACTCCTTCACTAAAACCCACAAACCACTCTACTTCTAGAGCATTTGCAATGAGCTAAAGTAGTAGAGAGAGATGAAACGATGAAGTTGTTAACCTTTTAGAACACTTGTGTAGTTGGTGCACCGCCAAACCTACACAAATCTTGAGGAAAATATAGCTTGGAGCTTGAGCTTGGAGAGGAGAAAGCTTAAGTGTGACTCCGGCATTTCATCGAATACCTCATGTGTATAGGAGGTGAGAACAGAGAGCAGCACACCTCCCACACGCCGGCCGGCCAAAAAACAGAGGAGTGAGCGGGCAGGGACGAGCATATATATAGGCATCTTTTTTTAGTCCCGGTTGGTGGCTACAACCGGGACAGAAGACTGATCTTTAGTCCCGGTTCCCGCCACCAACCGGGACTAAAGTGGTTGCACCAGGAGCGAGGCCCTTTAGTCCCGGTTCGTGTCTGGAACCGGGACTAAAGGGGTCAGACGAACCGGGACGGATCCTTGCCGAGGCCCGGCCGGCGCACTGGCCTCATGAACCGGGACTGATGCACCCATTGGTACCGGTTCGTAACAGAACCGGGATTATTGCTCTTATCTGGTCTGGTCCAAAGGCTTGTTTTCTACTAGTGTCCATACTTTTCCAGTACGTACAAGCGACCATTACCTTATCGCGCGGGTAGGGAATTTCCATGCATGATGCACGCACACAAAACGCCTCATCCTTATCACAAGCCTATGTGCAAGCGCAATGTTCTTCTTCGCATGCATGCACATATATTCCACATTCCATACGACCGGTGGATATGGATGTGATCAGCATCACCCCATGCCACTGCGAATGCAAGTGGAGTGAGTGTTGTGGACCTGCCAGCCTGCATGCACCGATCAACCAACCAACCTCAACACCCCCTTCTCAAATCCAAATCCCTGGATGCTCTCCGAAAAGGAAATAAAGGCAGCAAGATACACTGAGATCTTCACCCCATGCCATTGGTTATTTGGCCTGGTCGATTGACACCTTTCGCATGTCAAAGGCCAATATTCTCTCTTCACTATAGCTAGCTTTAGCTGTGTCAAACACGCAGCCTCGCCGCCAAAAGTCATAGCCTCTAACCTTACCTCTATGGCTCACACCTTCTTATAAATACATGTCCAGGCAAGGCATGCAAACATCATCAGTTAGCTAGTGCTAGTGCACCAGGGCACGGGACACAGGTCTTGCATAGGTGTAAGAGGCCTAGCAGCCGAGCTCTTTACCACAGAGAGCGTTGTCTGGCGGTTCCAGGGCAAGTCACCCTGGCTACCAGAGTGCCTCTTACCACACCCCATGCCAGACCCATGCCCATATCATGCTCGGCGGGCAGGGGTGGATCTAGTAGGGGTGCCCTGGCACCCCCTCCAGAATTGTAAAATGAAGTTTATTATGTACATAACACTAAGTATCCATCAAGTTATTGCTAGTTTAAGACTATTTGTTAAGATTATGATGATTTTTAGTGCAATTTTTGAAGTGTGGTACCGCAAGCCTGCGATTCTAGGTCCGCCACTGTCGGCGGGAAGTGACCCCAATTTATCCTGCCACTTTTTCCAAGACGCGCGCAAGCTTGTGCCATCACCATGGACGTAGGAGGTCAGAGCCGCGTTCCCCTCCCCTGCACCGCCCGAGGCTAGCTGAGGGAAACGACCGATTCGGCCATTCCTAGCGGGTCTGGAGAAGAGGTGCTTTAAGTTCTGCGTTATGCAAGCCAAACTGTGAATGCGAGCAACCAAACACGTGTTGTAAGATCGAATGGTTTGTGTCCTTAATGCAGTGCATAGTATATATTAAAATGCTTCTTTTGACGATTATGCAGAATCTTCTCGTAGACCGACTGCTTTTTTTTTCGGTCAGATCCTTTCCTTCCTTCGTTGAAGATTGTATCAAGCCCCTCATGTTTGCTCGTTTCCTTCTGCGGACATTAATTGGATGAAAGTGTGTTTTAAAATAAATATAAGCATAATGTATTGTAAGTGCATGCTTGGCGTGATGGTAATAAGCAACCTCCACATTGGGTCATTCATAGGATCGATACTCCGCTTGTAGCTTTTTTACCTGTATAAATACTATTTATGCGTTTTTTAGTTGTTATACGTACGCCTTTTTACATGTATATAAATATTATGTGTGGGCTTACTGGGCCAACAAAGAAAATAAAGAAAACTAAGCCTCAGGCAGAAAGCAGCAAGATCCTTAAGAACCTAGTTACAAAGGCACAATAATGTCTTGATCTTATATATTAACAAATTGAATCTCATTTTGTAATTATTCCAACAGCTTTCAGAACTAAAGTCTGTTATGGAGTTCCATTTACAATCTTCGACTATGGAACTGGAAGCCGTATCGGAAGTAGTATAACAAAAGAAAATCAAACAAGTGGAGTAATAAACAAAAGGACCATAGTTGATGACATTCATTATGAGCACAAACAACGACATATTGGGACTGCATTTACCTTATTTCATCCATTATTTCAATTTTAAAGTTTCTTGTTGAAACAATTCCTCCCAAACCAGTACTGCTCCACAGCATATCATGCGGGAGAGATAAGGTAATCATCAAACCTATATACACACACTAGAATTGCTGAAAGCACCATAAGTTGATAGCCTCATCACAACTAGCTTTCTATGGTAGAGGAAACAAAAACTGGGACAGCACAAAAGCTAGCTAGCTAGGACATCTCGCCCAACTCAGGACACCTTTTTAGGGAAACTCTTAGTTAACAAAGCAGAACTCTTCTACATTTTTAGTAAAAGGAAAAGGAAAAGGGATATGACGAGTAACTTAAAAACACAACAATCTGACCCCATATTGGATAGAGAATAACTGCTGAAATCATATAAGTAGTAGATCAGCAGGAAAAGAAGGTAAGCCATGACCATATCTTTCATCTGTCTTTGTCTCGCTTAGCTAGATGACTCCACAGTCGTCGTAGCAGGTCAGCAGAAAAAGTATGAAAGGATGTTGTACCGCAGCATATGTTTTCAAATACTCGAGCATTTCTGGCGTGCCAGAGGGTGACTGCGCAGGCTGCAAAAAGGATGCACCATAATTTACCCACTTTGCTCACTGTCTCCGTGGAATGCACAAAGTCTGCAATAGTCCGTGAACGAGCTAGCCCAATTTTCCTCCAGATCGCATCAGCGTTACGACAACGAAGGATCAGGAGCAGGGCAGAGATTGCAGCGGTTGCTTCGTGCGATCTTAACCCATCCCTTTTAAAACACATTATTGTCCTTTGTGTTCTGTGGGGTTTAACCCCACAGTTCTCAGAATATAATGTGGGGAAGTTTTTCAAAAAAAAAAAACTACAGGACATGTGACTCTTCCTGTTAAAACAAAAGGTAGATGAGAGCACCGCACTTTTTGATGTTGCTGATTATTAACGCTGGCCACTCTTTCTTCGATAAAAGAGAACTCTGGCCACTCCGGTGCCTCGACTAGCTCTAACTGCATCTCCAAATTACTCGCAAAAAAATAAAAAACTGCGTCTCCAAATCAGATCAGTACTCCAGTGTTCTAGTACTAAGCTCGTCAAAACTCTCCAATTTTGCAGCAATCAACTGCAGCAACAAGCCTCATATGAAATTAGTGTATCTCTCTCGCGTCCTTCCCATGTTGGACTAGTAGCAGCCTACCTGCAAAGTGCCGAAGTTGGGACGTGCATGGAACCTGCAGGAGACAATTAGGATAGCATGAATAATTGAACCACCTCGACGACCTCGAGATTCCAAATCATACTCGCCTCTTCTGTCCTCCATCCTTTTCCAGGCAGCACTAGTACAAGAGACATGATGCACACACATACAAACCTCTCATCCTTATCACCACCTTATGTTGCAGGTGCAATGTTCTTCTCCACATGCACATATATTCCATTCCATTTCCATACGCCCGGCCGACATGGATGTGATGTGATCACCCTCATCCATGTCGCTGGGGAATGGATGCGAGTGGATTGAACCAACTGGATTGGACCTGTCTGTCTGCACGCACCGGTCAACCAACCAACCTGAACAACTCCATCTGAAGAGAAAAAGGAAAGAAGGGGAAATCCAAATCCAAATCCCTGGATGCTCTCCAGAAAGAAAAGGCAGCAAGATTGACACCTTTCGCTTGTCAAAGGCCAAGATTCTTCTTCACATCCAGCAGCCAAGTGAAGTGAGAGAGTGACCCCATTGGTTATTTGGCCAGGTCGATCGACACCTTTCGCTTGTCAAAGACCAAGATTCTTCACTCTAGCTAACTTTATCTGTGTCAAACACGCTGCCTCGCCGCCAAAAGTCATAGCCCCTAACCTGACCTCCATGGCTCCCGCCTTCTTATAAATACATGACCAGGCAAGGCATGCAAGCATCATCAGTTAGCTAGTGCACCAGGGCACATGACACAGGTCTTGCATAGGTATAAGAGGCCATCTTCGATAGCCAAGGATGATTTGGCTGTGAGACTCGCCTGGCAGCCGAGCTCTCTGCCACAGAGAGCGGCCTCCGGCGGTTTCATGGGCAAGTCACCCTGGCTACCAGAGTACCTCTTACCACACCCCATGCCAGACCATGCTCATTTCATGCTCCGCCGGAGGTGACCCCGATTCCTCCCGCCACTTTTTCGGAGACATGCGCGAGCTTGTGCCATATCCGTGGACTCAGGAGGTCAAAACCGCGTTCCCCTCCCCTGCACCGCCCGAGCCTGGTTGAGGAAAACGGCCGATTCGACCGTTCCTAGTGGGTCTGGCTGGGAGGTGCTTTAAATTCTGTGATATGCAGGCCAAACAATGAATGCGAGCAACCAAGCGCGTCATGTTAGATCGAATGGTTTGTGTCCTTAATGTAGCACATAGTAGTATATATTAAACCACCCTCAAAAAAAAGTATATATTAAACCACTACTTTTTAGGATTATGTGGAATCTGCTCGTAGACCGATTGCTTTTCTTTCCTTTTTTCCGGTCAGATCGTTTCCTTCCTTCATTGAAGATCATATCAAGCCCCTCATGTTCGCTCGTTTCCTTCTGAGGACATTAATTGTTTTGAAAGCGCGTTTTAAAATAAATATAAGCATAATGTGTTATAAGTGCATGCTTGGCGTGATGGTAACAAGTAACCTCCACATCGGGCATTCATAGTAACCATCCTCCGCTCGTAGCTTCTTCTTTTTTGCAAGAATAACTTCCGATCTATTCATCAACTGTCAAGGTAGTACAAAGAACACTAGAAGTAAAAAAATACATCTAGGTCCGTAGACCACCTAGCGACAACTACTAGCATTGGAGCAAGCCAAAGGCGCACCGCCGCCTTCGCCCCTCCATCATTGGAGCCGAGCAAACCTTGTTGTAGCAGATAGTCGGGAAGTCGTCATGCTAAGGCCCCATAGGACCAGCGCACCAGAACAGCATCGCCGCCGATGAAGAGAAGCGTAGATCAGAAGGATCCAACCTGTAGACACATGAACACAGATGAACGAAGACAAGATCCACATGGATCCACCGAAGACAAACGCTGACGAATCCCGCAAGATCCGTCGGAGACAAACCTCCACACGCCCTTCGACGATGCTAGAAACACCACCGGGGTGGGGACAAGGCGGGGAGAACCTTATTCCATCTGCAGAGAGCCGCCACCACCTCATCTCTCTGAGCAGGACACAGACCCTAACAAAACTCAAAAGAATATGAAAAAATGGAGCCCTCCCGCCGGCAAGGGCCGGGATCCACCACGCCTCGATGGCCCTAAAACCACAAAAGACGAGGTAGACCGGCGGCAGCACCGGCGGGAGGCACAAAAAACCCTAGCCAAAGGGTCCTTTTTCTTCCCGTGGATCCCGGCCTCGAACTGGTTTTTTAGCTGTATAAATACTATGTACGCGCTTTTCAGTTGTTATACGCATGCCTTTTTACATATATAAATATGATGTGTGTGCTTAGTTTGCAAACACACCTTGTATTACTGAACCATGGTACAAGCGGTGCCATGTGGCCGGTTTTCACGGCCCCGAACCGGTTTTGGCCTTAATTGATCGAATAAACGAGTTGATGGTCTAAATTGATTAATTCGTGAGTTGTTGGCCTAAAGCATGCAATCTATTTGAGTTAATGGACTAATGACGCATTTCACTCCGGTTTCCAGTGTCCTTATTACTGAGTAGATAAAGCAGTAGGAGCTTGTTTTAAAAAAATGTTGGCCACCGAAAAATCGTTTGGGCTCCTACTGCACTTACAAGTGTGCACCAATGTCACTTTTTTTGACAATAATGCACAAACGTCACTCTATTGTGGCTGAATTATTAACGCTGGCCACTGCGCCGTTTCTCCACGAGCTCTAACTGCTCACAGTTTGTGAGAATTGTGCATCTCTAGTGGAGTTGGTTAGTGCACGTAGCCACCACATGTGCTTTTGTAATTAATGACAATCCCCTCAGAGTAATTATTTCATAAGATACACATGTATGAATGTTCCACATGTGTGGCTTGAATTCCACCGAGATAATAATATGCTTTTGGATTTCGGTAATGAATGACAAATCCTAAGGACTAACGGCCTGATAGAGTTACATATGAAGAAATGTTCCGTGTGAGGGTATTTGGTGGATTTGGAATGAACTCCGACAAGATACGCATCAATATATTGAAAAATACGCTCCTTGAAAAATGTATTGGAGAGAAGAATTTAAGACATGGCATCCAGATAAGGTCATGGTGTACTCATATGTTGAGCCATGATTGATATAAGTCTTTGTGCAAACGTTTCAACTGGAGAATTTATTGTTTCCCTCAAGTGATTGTGGTAAAGCATGAAGAGACGATATTGTACTTACAAATGCACCAACATATGCCGCCGTCACCAAGTTCTACGACCACTATGTATCTTTGTTGCGCGTGAACAATCTGTTGGGCGTGACCAATCGAACATGCCGGTTGTCGAGGGAGACCGCTACTAGTGTTCTGTTGCCACACGAGCACGCACGGAGCTCACCTTGCGTGCGAGACCATGGGGAAGGGAGGGATCACTCGGCGTCCCTCAGAACCCAAACCAAACTGGAAGGATTGGATGAGAACACTGTTGCCAATGTCGATCACTTTGATATTGCTAATTATGAACGCCGGCCACTCCTCTTCTCCACGAGCTCCCCTAACTACTTCTTTCTCCAGGCACATTACCGTTTAAATCCACTAAGATTCTCAAAACTCTCCTAGTTTGCAGTAATTATTATGAAATTCTTCTTGTATCACGTCCGGACCTAGCATCTGGTCCTAACAAACTGCCTGTAACCATAGGCATGCAATGCAATTCTAATCCGCACATGTCCTCAGCCTGTTGTCATCGCTATCATGAGGCCGAAATCCTCGCCATGGAGAGTAAACGATGCGATCCCAGGTTGGACCAGTAGCCTGCCTGATGCGTCAAGCTCGGGCATGGATGGAACCAGGAGACGATAGGACATGATGAATAATTGGACCACCCACCTTCTCGACTCCTCCAGTGTCCAAATCCTACTCAGTCTCGATCGTCTTTGCAACCACCCTTTCCACCCTTTAAGTTATCACGTGCATAGGGAATTTCCGTGCATGATGCATACCCACATCCTTATCACCACCGTGTCCGTGTGCATGCAGAGCAGTGCAATGTTCTTCTTCACATGCACATATATTCTCATCCATGCCTGGGAATGAATGCAAGTGGATGTGGATGGAACCCAGCCCGAGTGGTCAACCAACCAACCTGAACAACCCCTTCTCAAACCCAAATCTAAACAAATCCAAATCCAAATCCCTTGATGCCCTCGGAAAAGGAAATAAAGGCAGCAAGATACACATCGATCTTCACATCCAGCAGCCAAGTGAGGCAAGAGTGGTTATTTGGCCTGGTCGATCGACGCCTTCCGCTTGTCAAAGGCCAAGATTCTTCCTTCACTCTAGCTACCTTTAGCTGCGTCAAACAAGATGCCTCGCCGCCAAAGTCATGGCCCCTAACCTGACCCCCATGGCTCCCGCCTTCTTATAAATACGCATGGCCAGCCAGGGCATGAAAGCATCATCACTTAGCTAGTGCACCAGCGCACAGGACACAGGTGAGCGAGGTCTTGCATAGGGGTAAGAGGCCATCTCCGATAGCCAAGGATGATTTGCCTGTGAAACTCGCCTGCCAGCCGAGCTCGGCGTCCGGCGGTTCCATGGGCAAGTCACCCTGGCTACCCGAGTACATCTTACCACACACCCCATCCCAGACCCATGCTCATTTCATTCATCCTACCTAGTGCTCAACAGAATTCACCCAAGGACCGGCGATCATCATCGGGTAAGCCCCTTACCTTACATACAAGACATACATGCTTGCAAACAGAACATGTTTACAAACATATAATGCAAACAAAACATTCCAGTAGTTACCTTGACAGCGAGCGCACCGCGCATGGCCTGCCGTTGTGGCGCTATCAAGCCCCAGCGGCATGCACAGGACATGGCACATTTGCTGCCACCCTGCCACAGTAATCAGTGGCAACCCCCTCTCCGGCATTCATCACTAGCATTCCTTTTATGCCTTTAGCCAGTTGACCGGATAATCTTCTCCTTTTTCTTTCCTTTTCTGTATTTCTGAGAATCGGTGAGCTTGCAGACCTGCAAGCTTTTACATTTTAATTTACAGGTACACGAGGTGTGGGGCAGTCCAGATAGCGAATACAAGCAGATAACAAGCAATGCATAAGTGAATCTACCTTTTATTGCCCGCGCATATAGTATCAGAAATCAATTCAACTATGTTGCAGAAATTTACCAGTATTGGAGGCACAACAGAGCTACTGTAAATAAGTGTTAATAGAACACAACATGTTCCTACTAGCTAGGGAGGAAAATGTTTGGTAACAGGCAGTGGACTAGTGGACTTTGTGGTGGGTCCTGGTGTACAAATTCAATGACTAATTGAGGAAAATGTTGCCAATTATCTAACATATCACGCTAAAGATCATTTATAAATGAAACCACAACTTTACACTGTTTATGGACAGCAGCTTGGTTTCAGGTTCTAAATTATCTCCCATCATAGCAGGACAGCAAGAGATTAATTAAATCAGCATACTGAAAGACTATATATTAGAGGACTTAACATGTTAAAACCATTCATAGCTGTCAGAGATAATAAGAAACTCTGAGCTCCCTACATGCTCTGTGCTCATCATGGAAATGATAATGTGACAACCAAAGTTGAAGAAGAGCAAAATGTGAATGGTAGGTCAGTAGACAGGATATGTAAGGAAACAAATGAATTTGAAGTTGTAAGAAAGTTTTGAGATGGATGAAAATTGATGAGAACACAGCGACACATAAATGTCTTTTGCTGATTCGATAATGTTACAGTTCAAGCCCATAATAAGAGTAGGCTACCATATTTGCGTGGTGTTCAACTCATTACACTTTTCATCATAATGATCAGCTGTCAATCCCTTGCACTAAATGAACCTCAGGATGGACAAAAACTACAATTTGCGGATGGCTTCATGCTCAAGAAGTTCAGTATAGGTTTTGTTGGCACAGAACGATGCAGGAAGAGATAACTGATGTAAATTGGCTGAACTGGGAGGACGCGGTTTCACAAAATTATAAATCATTCTGTTCACTTAGCGTTGACTTTTTTGTGAGAACTGCTTTTAGTGAATAATAGTAGTTCCCACTTGATATGGAATATTCCTCATAGGGGTCATGTGCGCGCGTTCTATAGCCTTTTGGACGGATGTATTCTATGCATGCATCGAACTATGGCCTTAAGGGAACTCAAGAGGTGAGCATGTTTCAGAGGAAACTATCTTTCACGTGTTTTTAGACAAGATGGGTAAGGTCAAAATAAAAAAAACTGGTACCAGATTGATTTGGAGAATATATACCTACCATAATCAGGAAAAGATTCAAAGGAAAAGATGCGCCGATGTGCCATAAAGAAAACTATGAATGGGTTCTTATGAGATCTTGTGGTTATAGTTTTGCTTCTGCCGTATCGACTTCATTGAAGCACTACACATATTCTCCCATGTCAACCCAGAGGACTGCCGTGAAATCCCGCATGGTGAAAGGTGTTCCTCTTTGCTGGCCAAGGACGAATTACCCCTTTCCTATTCAAAGTTGTAACGATACCTCGCCCTTAAAAGGACAAGTATCCATATGTATCCTAATATAATAGGCAGCTTCGAGGCTGTTACACTAGCCCCATGGCTCTGAATGTACGGGTACAATACAACCATTCCTCCTGCTACATTAACAGGAAACCTGGTTTCGCCCAAACAGAGTTTAGTAGAAGCTGAATTAAATAATTAACTATTACCGCACACAAGGAAAGCAATCTAAATAATGTACATTGCAGATCACCTGCTATGACTAATAAGGACATGCATGAAATACGATGAAGTTACTAGATAGTGGCATAGTTCCCTCTAAAATCTAATTAGGCTAAATTTAAGTTCCACCAAGCCATAACAACTTTGTAAGGAAAAGCTCTAACTTAAACAAAGCAGAACTCTTCCACATCTTTGGTGCAACAGAGAACACCCATATGCCAAGGAAAAGGGTTGTGTGACTGAGGAATAACTTAAAAGATTGACAGTATCGCACCATAATTTAAACTGGATATAGTATAATAGCATCACTATTATCAATTTTCTTCAACACAGAAATGCAATTGCCGAAGGGGAGCCTTGGCGCAGTGGTAAAGCTGCTGCCTTGTGACCATGAGGTCGCGGGTTCAAGTCCTGGAAACAGCCTCTTACAGAAATGTAGGGAAAGGCTGTGTACAATAGACCCAAAGTGGTCGGACCCTTCCCCGGACCCTGCACAAGCAGGAGCTACATGCACCGGGCCGCCCTTTACAGAAATACAATTGCCATATCTTGGTAGCACAGTTATTGGATAGTATTGGATCGAATGCCAAAAGAAAATAAAGAAAACTAGGCCTCAAGCAGAAAGCAGCAAGATCTACTTATGTGTGGTTATAGTTCTGCTTCTGCCATATCTACTTCTTTGCAGCACTAAACATATCCTTACCATAGTTTTTAAGGTGTCCTGCCTTGGACGCTTAGGTGGCAAGGTGCCCTGGCAGCGTGTTAGAACTTTGCACGCCTTAGGTGCTTAGTCGTCAGTCGTCACTTAGGCGTCAACACGGTGGGTGCTTGCCTTAGGACGCTTTACCGTCATAAGAACATTGATTCTCACGTGTCAGTCCAGAGGACTGCAGGAGGAATCCCACATGTGAAAGGTTTCCTCTTTGCTGGACAAGGATGAGTTGCCCATTTCCAGTTCAAATCAAAGCTCTATGGTACCTTGTCCCTACAAGCAGAAGTTTATATGTATCTAATAGGCAGCTTTGAGGCTGTAACAATAGGCCCTTGCTACGAACGTACGGGTACAATCAATCCTCTTGCTATACTAATAAGAAATCAGGTTTCACCTGAAAACAGTCAAGGAGAAGACCAATAAGGTAATTAACTATTACCGTACACTAGAAAAGCAACCTTTTTTTTGCGGGTGACTAGAAAAGCAATCTTAACAATATACATTGCAGTAATAGCCCTGATAATCTGCTATAGTAATATAGACATGCTATGAAATATGATGAAGTTACTAGATAGTGGCATAGTCCCATTTTGAATGAGTTTCGTTTCATACTGACCGACCAGTACATTTAAGTAATACACGGATAGCCTTGCCCCTATTATAGGAATGTTTCATTCTTACTCTAAATACTCCGAATTTAGCTATTAACCAGGCCAACTTCAAGTTCCATAAAACCATAACATCTTTTTAGGGAAAACTAAGTTAACAAAGCAGAACTCTTCTACAATTTTGGTGCAACAGGGCACACCCACATGGCAAGGAGATGGGCTGTGACAAATAACTGAAAAACATGACAATCTATCAATTTCCTTCAATACAGAAATGCAATTGCAATACCTTGGTACCACAGCCCTTAAATAGTGTTGGATCAAATTGTTAAAAGAAAAGAAAGAAAACTAGGCCTCTGGTAGGAAGCAGCAAGAGCCTGAAGCATCTAGTTACGAAGGCACAATATGTCTTTATATTATGTACTATAAACACATTTAAACTCGGTTTGTAATTATTTCCAACAGCTTCCGGAAATAAAATCTGTGATGGAGATCCAATTAGAATCTTCGATTATGGCAGGGAAAGCCGAATCAGGAGTGTTATAAGAAAAGGAAATCAAACGAGTAATGAATAAAAGTAGCATAGTTGATGACATTAATTATGAGCACATAACAACGACATACTGGGACTGCATTCACCTTATTCCATCCATTATTTCAAGTTTCTTGTTGAAAGTTGAAACAATTCCTCCCAAACCACTAGTGCTCCACAGCATATCATTGCGACAGAGATAAGGTGATGGATCATCAAGCCTATATACACACTAGGATTGGTGAAAGCACCATAAGCTAATGCCCTCATCACTACTAGCTTTCTATGGGAGAGGAAACAAAAATGGAGAGAGCACAAAAGCTAGCTAGCTAGGAACTGGAGGTCTCACCCAACTCAGGACACGGTGTCGGTGCTGCGGAGCTTCTGGATGGCGGCGAACATCTTCCTCCTGGAGCCGACGGCGCCGATGCCCATGTCCTTGAGGTCCTCCAGGGTGAGCAGCGGGAGCACCTCGTCGTCCACCTCGTGGATCTCGAACACGGGGGCGTACCGGGAGAGGCCGAGGCCGTCGAGCCAGGCCCTGACGCCGCCGCCGCCGCCGTAGCAGGCCGCGCCGCCGTTGGGGAGGCCCCAGTCGGCGACGCCGTCGGACTCGTCGACGCTGGCCTCGCGGCTGCCCGAAACCCTAGCGGCCCGGGCGGCGGCGGCGGCGGAGTCGGACTGGTCGGCGTCGTCGTAGTAGTGGTGGTGGCCCTCCTCGTCCTCGTAGCCGTCGGCGCCGCCGTGGGGCGCCGGGATCCAGGCCGTGCGCGGGCGGCGCTGGCCGGGCTTGGGCCCGCGGGCGCGGGCGGCGGGGTCGAGGGCGTCGTCCGGGTGGGAGCGGCGCGGGGGGCGCGGGTGGGAGGACGGCTTGCGGTGGCGGCGCGGGAGCTGCGCGTCGGAGGCCGTGGCCTGCGCGCCAATGTCGCCGAGGCGGACGCTGGGGCGGCGGCGGCGCTTGGAGTAGGGGGGCGCGGGGGGGTCCGGCGCGGCCGCGGCCGCCGCCGCCTCGGCCGCGGGGTCGGCGGGGAGGAGCAGCGCGGCGGCGGAGGCGGAGGCGGCGGCCCCGCCGCCGTTGGTGTCGGGCTCCGGCGGGTGGAGGAGGTGGAGATCGGCCATCGCGGTGTGGTGTGGTGTGTGGCGGCGCCGCGTGAGATGCGTAATCCGCGGCTGGCACTGCCAACTGATGATGGAACTGCTCGCTCACTCCCCTCTGCTCTCTCGCCTCGAGCTACGTCACGCACGGCGGTGGAGGGCCGTCGGATCGCGACGCGTGGCGGTTCGGGCGGTCGGGATGGCGCGCTGGGCGCTGGCGGTGCGGGGAAGTCAAGCCTAGGCGTTGACCGGGTAAGCCGTGACGTGGCGGATAAGGCTCTGCAATAGACCACGGGCTGTAGCCCAGTGAACTGACTGAGATGGGCTTCAGCCTCTCTTTTCCTATGACTTTCTTTCCTAGCTTTCTTAGCCCACCTCGCCCAACAAAGTTTTTTCTTCGGAGTCATTTTGACTCAAAAAAAGCTCTCGAAAAGAACCATTTGTTTTCCTGAGGCAACTTCAGTCTCATGGAATTTTGTTTTTGATATAGCTTACCACTCATGCCAAGTGGTCAGTCTCATGGAATTTAAGTGAGCACGACACTAAGTCGTCATCTTTTTTTCTATTCTCTTGCAATGATTAGTTTTCCTATATGTTCCGTTAGACATACCCAAATGCTATTTTTGTTTTGGTTTTTTTAAGATGCTATTTTGCTTGACCTGATGAGAGTTTCACTTCAAAGAGGGGGTAGTGGCACTCTACATCAAAATTTTGTCATTCTCAATGTCAAGGTTTATGATTATTGTTTTGGATGTCGGAAGAGAACATCTCTCTTAGTTGACATGTCAACAAATATGATCAACAAGACGCTAGTGGCTCTGCATAGTGGGACCGAACCTCCTCACTCCCACTATACTCTCCCCTAGAGTTGTGATATGTCTGCGTGGTGGGTAGTGTAAGACCGCAACGCGTGTTGGTTCAAGAGGTGGGGAATGGCAAGTTGGGCGCTCAATGCGGGTTTAGGGATGCAATGAGTTAAACCCCGAGGTTGACCGGGTTGGCGATGGTCAGAAATGCCAACTTCACCATGCTTTGTTTTCTTTCATATTACTTTTTTAAAGAAATTTATGAATATTTGTAGCAATGAAATATTTCATAACAAAAATCACCCATGAGTGTTATTTCATATAGTATATTGCCTAAAAAAACGTCCAATTGTATCGCTAAAAACATTTTTTTATGTGGTGCGACCAAAAATCATTGACAAAGCTTAAACCCCACGGTCGCATTGGGACATTACCTTTCTTCCATTCATGTGGTTTCGTGAAAGTTCGTTTGTTTTTCTTGGTGTTTCTAAAGCCTTCATTGTACTGAAGTACTATATTTTATCTTTGTTTTCTCTTTAAAGTCTTATTTGTTTGATGTTCTATGCATGTTAGAGGCTTATGATCTACTCCCTTCGTTTTTAAATATTTGTCTTTCTAGAGATTTCAACAAGTGACTACATACGGAGCAAAAAGAGTGAATCTACACTCTAAAATATGTATATATACATCCATATGTGGTAGTTCATTTGAAATCTCTAAAAAGACAAATATTTAGGAACGGAGGGAGTAGTTGTTTTCACTTACTGCAATAGCTTCCATTATTTATTACTGATAAACATCTGATGTTTCCTTTAGTTCTAAGCTATATTCAAGGTGGATGGTGGAAGAATGATGCAAAAATTGAACCTGATCTCCTCGCTGTCATCCGTCAGGCACAACACGCAACGTCGTGTGCTTCGGCACCACACTCTATAGTGTGATTGGCAAAATACACTAGGTGCACCTGTTTTTATGTTTCTGCATAGAAATCTCGTTCAACAATTTAGACGATTAAAACCAAGAGGGAAAGATCTGGTCAATCTTGAAAAACAGAGCTACCCTTCTGGTTTTTGTTGTGTAAACAGCGGCATTATATCTTTCCTACTCCCTCCGTCTCATAATGTAAGACATTTTTTGACACTAGTGTAGTGTGAAAAAACGTCTTACGTTATCGGACGGAGGAAGTATTTTTTTTCCCTCGTTTGACGTGGGCTTGCAGCCAGATGAGCTCGTTACCTAGTCAGCATATAAATCTTACGTTGGTTGACCATAGGTTAGGGCATGTACAATGGTCGATAAGGTAGTCTTATCTTAAATCTTGCATGTAATTTAGAGATGACAAAAAAACATGTCTACAATGGGTCATCTCTCAGCCTTATCTTCAATAACTAGTTATTCCTAAAAACGTGGTGAGACATATTGTGCTAAGAGATCATCTCTTGCATTCTCTTAATTAAGAGAAGACAAGCCTTCTCTTATGATTTCTCTCTCCTCCACCTCATCATTTATCCTATGTGGCATTGCTAAGATAGAACCATTGTACATGCCCTTAAGCATTATTGGAGGAAGGACCCTTCACGCAATCGTACGTGTCTGCCTCCCGACGCGAACACCACCATTCGCTTGTGAGGGACCCCCGGAGCGCACGATCATTCGCTCCATGGGCATCGGGAAAGACATGTTTCCTTCCTATTAACGTTCGTTAATTTAATGTTTGTAAACATCAATATGATTTAATAGAGTTAGCCAGATTTAAATTAGTCAGACTTGAAACACACTATAACTTGAAATAACTTAGAACAAAGACAGTAAAACAAAAACGTGTTGCATCTGTACATCCTCCGTCATGCTAGTGACGCCTGGTGCTGGCCTTTGGGTTGGCTGCAGGTGACGCGCATGCCGCGGGGTGCCGGATCTAACCTGGTGTAGCTAGATCCGGCTCCTGTGGTGGTGACAAGTGGTCCAACTGGCGGCTTTGCATGGTACGGGTGGCAGCGGCGGAGCTGCTCTGGCTGGTGGCTTCGCGCTTTGGTGGTGCCATGGGTAGTGATCAGGTTGGCCCCGCTAGTGGATGCAATGGTGGTTGTGGCATTGTGGCTCATCGCAACCCCCTTGGTGGTGGTGTTGGCATCAACTCAGGCGGTCCGCCATGCTGAGGTGGTGGCCATGGCGTCCCTGTTGTTCCGTTTGGTCTGGTTCACCGCTGATGCATGTGAGAGGAGTCGTGGCTCATTCTCGAGAGGTTCGCAGTGGACTGGCTCCTACTCTGGGTAAGAGGTGGCGAGGTATAAGGCTCTAGTCAAAAGCCTTGTTCTCCGACAGGGATCATTCCCGGTGATGTTGGCACTTGTGGTTGCCCTCCTCCTCCTGGGAGGCGTTGTCAAAGAGTACTTCCTCTCGTTGTGTCATGGTCGGACGGAGGGGTAGTGGCGTTGGTGGTTGTTCGCTTGGCTGGGCCTATCCCGGGTTTCGGTGGGGCTGTCATGTGTGAGCCCGTGCGAATGCCTTTTGATCGAAGGGGGTCGATGCCGATGATGACGACGTCCTTAGGCGTCATTACCTTTTTGGAGGTGTCTCTGAAGATTTTGCTTACAGACGTTCCGAGTTAAGGTCACGTTTGGTGGCGATGGGCTGGTTGGGTTGGCTTCAACGGTTGTTTTCTTTTCGGAAAAGTTAACGCCCACACGTGTGGGCGTTTGCAACTTGGGCCGAACGCGTCTGGAGCCATCGGATGTATTTGCTCGAATCTTGGAGCAAGGAGGAGGGGGGTCGCATGCCACGTCATGTGTGGTCGCTGTGCGGCAGTTTCTCGACTCGCCCGGACGGTGGAACCGCAGCGGATTGGGCGACGGTTGTCACCGTTGCCGTGCGGGCGGTTGCCACATCGCCCGAACGCCCACGAATGCCACGCCCGCACTCTTTTTTCTCCACATCGCGACATTTCTCTGTAGTCCACCCGCATTCCATTACTCCCCCTCTGTCTTCCTCCTTTCTCTCTCTCTCTCTCTCTCTCTCTCTCTCTCTCTCTCTCTCTCTCTCTCTCTCTCGCATTGCGCTTCGGCGGCGGCGCAGAGGCGATTTCGCGGCGATTCCTCGGCGATACGGTGGCGGCGCTCGTGGCGTCGTCGTACAGGCGGTTGCGCCCGAGTAGGCGCTGCAGAGTCCCCGGAGACCGCCGGAGAGGAGGTAATGTGCTCGAAATCGTCTCCACTCCCCCTCAATCTCTGTTTTTACGTCTCAAATCAACGACGATTCCATGGCAATCTCCGTTTCTATTTGGTGGATTCTTCGAGGAGTCGCCGGTGGGACGTAAGGGCGGCTCGTTGATCACCGCACGTTTGGTTGGTTCATTTAGTCGCCCTTGTGGGTTCATGCTCTGCTTTGAATCGCACAGTTCATTTCCCTTCTAGATTTCATCCATTTATATGGGTTGCCAAGCAATGGTTGGCACTATCCCTCATTTTGTGAAACCAGAGCAGTGATGCAGTGAATCAGTGTGTTCACGTCATTTTGGTCGTCTTTATTTTGATGCAGTGAAGACCTAGAACACAGCGTGAACCCTAGATTCATTTTATGTAGATTCTAGTTTCCTTTGATTTTGAACTAGGTTTTGATTACAATGTTTGTGTGTGTTGATCATAATTAGTTGCCTATGCCGTATACCCAAACATGGCAACTACATATGTTGATTGTGCTTGAAGTTATCGTACCCTTCATACATTTAGATAGCAACTCCAATGTTCCCCATAAACACTAGTTGCCCTGTCTCTGTGTGTACCGGTGGCAAGTCAATCTTTGTTCCAATTTAAATTAGTTGCCATGGTGTCTGTCGGCATACGACAACTTGATATTCGAGCGTGTCTGTTTACTTTGTTGCCATTCTATTTTCCTAACAGATGGCAACTGAGTAGGTGATTTCAGTACATTAGCAGCCATGGTGTTTGTCAAGACATGGCAAATAATAAAAGATGCCCACCTTTTGTGGTTCCCATTCTGTTTTTGTAACATATGTCAACTATGTAGTTCATTTTCGTTTTAAACTAGATGATGCGGTGTTCGTGACACATGGCAACTGGCATTTGAACATTGCCATCACTATATTTTTGTCGTTCTGTTTACCTACCAGAATGGCAACTGCATGTTTGTCTGGGTGTGTACTGGTGGCAAGTCAATCTTTGTGCAAGTTAAATTAGTTGCCATGGTGTTTGTCGGCATACGACAAAATGATATTCGAGCGTGTCTGTTTACTTTGTTGCCATTATGTTTCCCTAACAAATGGCAACTCAATATCTGATAACAGTACATTAGTTGACATGGGGTTTGTGAGTACATGACAAATAATAACATATCCCCACCTTTGTGGTTGCCATTCTGTTTTTGTAACATATGGCAACTATGTAGTTCATTTTTGTAAATTTTCATACTTAAGCCTTGTTTGTCATCTTTGGAACCATGGCAATTTTCACTGTGATGATGAAAATTATCAATTGCCAGACTTTTTGCTGGTGCTCACGGCAAATGTACCATGTTTTATGAGTACCCACTAATGTGTATTTGCCGTCTGTTACAAAAATAGGAAGACGATGACGATGACTTTTTGGACCCACCCCCACGGAACGTTGTGGCTGGTGCCCATAAACCCGCGAAGGAGGTTGGTTTTTCTTTGCTTTGCCAAATAATTGCATCTCCAACCCCTCTATGCTGGTTGACCGGATCTTTGTAGCGACCCTCCTGAGTGATCTGAGGTGTACGTAGCATAAGCATTTTCGTTGTTTGTGTCTGAAGTTGAACCTCCCGCATGGCAATTGTAGCTGTTTTTCATCGTGACAAATGTAGTTATGCTTGCATGGCAACTGCATGTAAGCAGTTATGACAACTATACATTTATCAGTAATGTATACTGCAGTTTCCACATAATGGCAGTATACCTGCAAATATGATGGCAACTAAAGTTATCACAACATGGAAACTGTATTTATGCATACATGGCAACTCCTTATAACCAGTGATGGCAACTGAAACATGATCAATGATGGAAACTGCAGTTGCCACATGATTGCAAGAGCAGTGAAACATGACGGCAAATGTAGTTACCACAGCATGGCAAATGTTGGTACCACATCATGGCAACTGAATTTGCCATAGCTTGGCAACTGCTAGACCATCACCACATGGCAATTTATTCTGAATACACAAGTTATTTTTGTCCCTTGACCATTCATGGCAGCTGTTGTTGCCTTGAGATGGCAAATGCACTCATTAACCATTTACTTTCTCCATTTTTTATTCTCACCTGCATAATACGTTGATGGCAGGTCTCCCATTGTTAGTTGTTGCCATGCGCTACACGCAGTTGCTGCAAATGTCATTTTTTAGTAAGTTCCCCTGTTTCATAATATGATGTTCTTTCTTCATACTTTACCTTGATTTGCATTCTCTTTTGTCCGATGTTTGTTGTCCTGATTGTGAGGCACTCGCATTTACTCCCGGCGCAGTTTGCCATGGGACCTCTGATGGCAAACTATAATTCCCTGCAAATGTGTACAACAAACATCATATGTTTGTCATTATTCCGCTTTCAAACATGGCAAACTATCATTTTTGCTCGATACGGAAACGCACCCATGTCTCCGTATTCCTGCAGTAGAGGCAGCAATGGCCCCAATGAAATGCGGTTGTTGTAGACATCCCATGGCGTCGATTGCGGCTGTCTGAAAAACCAATGATTTGAACCTTCGCCTGGTTCCATCGTTCCTTTTTGTTAGTCCCCAAAACCTAGATGCGTAACGCATAGACACCCGTTGTGTTAGTTTGCATTCTACCTTGCATATCCTATCTTCAATGAGCATCAAAAAAATGTAGCATCTGATTTTTCACATGTCAAACTGATTTTTGGGTGGCAATTGGCTGCCTGATGGCAATTTCATCCAGACTAATGAGGCAAATATTTGTTGGAACCACATGGCAAATCATGTGGTCCAAGGCGGAAACTATTTTTTTTTCATTAGGATACATGCCCAGTGTTTCTCCCAGAGCAGTCCACTTGAATTTCACTAGCTGGCAACTACTATTGGAACCACATGGAAGATTAGGTGATGCAAAACGGCAACTAATTTTCCCCACTCTCCCATATCTACCAACACACCTAATTGCCATACATCCCAGCAGATATGGGAGAACTATGTATGAATCCGGGTGGCAATTCTGGCTTTTAGAGACAGCAGTCACCCCTTCGATATCAATTCGTTCGTTAGGCATGGCAATTCGCCAAATCCCAAATTTTTGAACCATACTGAGATGTGGGATGTGAGGGTAGAGACGACAGAGTGAGGGCAGCAACTGCAAGACGTATCTACAAAAAATGGGTTCGTTGACGTATTCTTCGTCTATGATTTTTGGCGTAATCGACTTTTATTTGCCATGGCGATTTGGGTGCAGATCGGCGGAGAGGAACGAGACGAGCGGGGCCAGAGGTGAACGAAGGAGTTGGAGGAGTGGTTAGGGGAGCGGGGCCAGAGGTAAACATGCGGGCGTTGGCAATTGCTGCCGCACGATGGTGTGCGGGCCACATATGTGGCCCCGATCGTTCGGGCGCTGGCAGCTGCACCCGCACAGGGGTGTGCGGGCTGGCAAGCATTGTTGCCGAAGCACTAAACCTTACAGCCCACACGTGTGGCAGTTATCAGCGTCCTTTATTTTTTCGGTTGTTTGTTGGTTTTTGGCCTTGTTTTTCCTTTTCTTATATACTATAAACCGATTAACTCTGTATTTTTCTGTCTCTTTTAACGAAATCGGCAGAACTCTTGCCTTGCTCGTTAAAAATTTGGGAGCCGCTACGCGTCGGCCGGCGGATGTATTAGAAAACATCCGCCGCGTGGAGCTCCGTTGGATCAGCGCCCTGATAGCCATCGAATCTAACCATCGTGCGCGCGTGACCACCGCCTTACGTCCTGCAACAACACGTCAGTTTCGGAAACAGATTCCTCTATCTGCGGGGAAAGTAGTCCTTCGGCGCAAAATCCACCGTCTCGTGAGCCATCTGATTCGATGAACCTTGTATTTCTGCAACAAGACTCTTGTTGCAAAATCTCCACTTATACAATTTTCTGTAACAAGACGCTTGTTGCAAAAACTTCTCTCTCTCTAATTTCTTGCAACAAGATCCATGTTGCAAAACCCTTTCTTCCCTAATTTTCTGCAACATGATCCTTGTTACAAAAATTACAACATCTACCGCCGCGGCTAATTTTTCGCAACAAGACTCATGTTTAAAAAATTGCAACAACATCTCCGACCGCGTTCTGCGCTGCACAATCGTCGATCGCCGCCGTTCCGCAACAACGCGGTTGTTGCAGAAACTTGTCTCAGGACAGCGGCGAGGTCGATGTTGCAAGAGGCACAACTACCGTCTCGTCCTCGGCGCTCCGGCCACCGGTGCCCGTGTGAGCCGCGAGGCCATCCCAGGGCTGGGTGACGCTGCTGCTAGAAGCTCACTTGGGGAGAGAGAGGGAGCTTGATTTTGGGAAGGAATATGTGTGCGGAGGAGAACGACGCTGGAAAAGATAAGGTTGACAGGGAGATGAGGTTGGTTATTTTAATTGATCCAACGGCGCATCAAGCGGCGGATGCAGAGCCTTGATCAGTCGGTTGATGCTAATCTTTTCACTAAAAATTTCTAAAATAAAGAGCGCGTTGCATCTTTGTGTTTCACCACGCGAGATGCCTACACGGCTAGAGAAACAAGGCAACCACATGAGCGGTGCCCAGTGCGTTCTCCATCAAGTCCTTGGTGCCGACGGCGTGGCACCACCCGGCCGTGGGAGAGCAGCGCCCACAACTGCGTCATGAACTCGCCGCCGGCGCCGAGCGGCGTGGATGTCCACGTTGTCCGACGGAGGGAGGAACACTATGAATTCTGCCCAAAACTCCGCCAGCACCTTCCACCGCCGCCCTTCGTCTGGCACGGACACCCAGATCTGCCCGCCGAGCAGCGCAGCCTTCTCGACAATGCTGGTGCTGCCGGCTCTCTCGTACAGGCTGCCGCCCTCCAGGTAACTCTCCTCCTTGCTCTGTATCTCCTCTAGTTGGGCAAGTATGTCCCGCGTTGTCCGGCAGCCGGCGAGCTGGTCCCGCGCCTGCTGCACCGCCGTGTCGAAGATCTGCTCGGCGTTGTTGCTTGGGTCCGGCAGCATCTCCAGCAGGAAGGCTACCACGAGCCTGTGGTACCGCTAATCCAGTCGAAACGAGTGGTGACCACGTGCCACACCAGGATCTGGTCGATGACCTTGGGAAACACGCACGCCCATGTCAGCTGCTGCGATAGGCCGTGCCTCTGCACGGTGACGACGCCATTGGTGAGCTCGCCGCGGCTGGCCTTGAGCGAGTCGAGCAGGGCTCGCCTTACCTGCGTAGACAGATCCTTTCTCCGGCCTCTCTTTTGGCCCTGCCCGCCGTGGTTCCAGCACGTAGAGGGTTATCCACGACCGTACGTTCCACGGGCGGTGGTCGTACCAGTGCAGGAGCTCGTACTGGCCGATCTTCTGCTCCTAATATGTGGTGTCCGGCGGCGTGATGCTCTGTTTCCAGCACCAGAGGTGGCCATGCCGCTGCGTGGTCCATGGCCGGTCGTCGCACACGCAGCGGTACACGGTCATGACGTACCGCCAGTTGTTGGAGAAGGCGGCCAGCGCTTGGCAGACCTCGAGCCCCGCGGTGATCACCACGAGCACCACCGTGACGGAGCGGTCGAGGTCCTTCACGCCGACATGAGGGCGGCTGTAGCCGGGGCCGAGCGTGCCGACGAATGCCGTCCACATGGTCAGGCTGAGCATGACGACGGCGATGAAGATATAGGTCCTGACCCCCACCGGGAGGATATTCCTGGTGTAGAAGAAGTCGTAGAGGAAGGCGAGCTCTGCCTCGACAACCCGGAAGGCGGCATCGGGCCGGTGAGGCCGGTCAAGACGAGGTCCAGCGACTTGGGCGAGCCGGCTTCCGCCGGAATGTACCCGTAGAATCGCCGCTTCAGCAGCTTGAACAACGAGAAGGCCAGGCAGAAGTCCTTGGCCACGTCCCTCTCGACGTCGCTGTATCCGTGACGATCGATTCACTGGTATACTTCGATCGTGACGACCCCCTTCACCTTGGGGGAGGCGGAGCTCATCGTCGCCGTCAGGATCGAGCTCGTCGTCCTCCTCAGCATCGAGCTGGTCGTCGTCGTCATCAGTATCTTGTCCTGGGAAGGACGATATTGGTGGCTCAACTGCTGTTGATGCTGAATGGCCTCCTCGCCGTGGAAGAGGTACTTGTACCCCTTCATGGTGGCGGGATCGTGCGGCAGCTGGTCGGCGGCGAGGAAGTCCTCGACGTCCATGTACTCGGCGACCACCTTCACCGACGGGTCGGGGAGGCTGGACCGCACCATCTCGACGATCTTGGCAGCCGTCTTGAGCACGCTGAGGCTCCAGAAGGCCCAGATGGCCGCTCGGTAGCTGGTGTTGGCGCCGATGGCTTTGAGGATGAGCCAGAGCACGAGCGCCGTCTGGAGGGCGTGCTGCAGCAGCAGCTTCTTGCGCTGGTCGACGTCGCGGCGGCTGTGCACGGGCGCCGCGTACGCGCTGGCCTGGATGAGCAGCAGCGCGGAGGCCCAGAGCACGAAGGTCTGGCCGTGGAAGGGGCCTTCCTGGATGATGCCGACGGCGTAGGTGACCACCACGTAGGAGAGCGAGTAGGCGATCCACATGACGCCGCGGAGCACCCGGTCGCTGCTCCGCCGCTGGGTCGAGCCGTAGAGCACCAGCGACGACAGCACCAGCGCGCTCGCCAGCACCACCACCTCCAGCCGCAGCAGCCGCTCTTCCACCGCGCCGAAGGTCTCCGTGATGCCGCCGCACCTCGCCCCATTGCTGGCCTCCATCTCCATGAATCACTAGGCACTAGCTAACTCAGGTAAGCAAACTAATTAACTCGAGTCCTTTTTTATCGCCATCAATATTGGAATGGAAGTTGGAAAGATAGATGTTGCGGTGATTTCATCCAAACACGAGAAGGATCGATGAGAAGTCAGATTGATGGAGAGAACAAGGATAAAGCGAAAAGGCAAACTTAATTCTTTGTGCATGATGAAAGGCAAGAATCTTCGAGTCTCACGTAGGAGAACTTCTCCTAACGAACAGATTCTTTAAGCCATATCTCAAATCCAAATTGCAAATGCAGCTATATGCATTTTTTTTATCAAAAACACTAACGCCCACACGTATGAGCGTTTGCAGCTCGCCCACACGCGTGGATCCGCGTCCGTTTATGAGCGCACGAATCTTGACATGTTTTTAGTGCCACGTAAGACTGGGCTGGTGTGTGGGCATTCATCCGGTCGCCCACACGGCCGTTTCAGCACACGGAGGGGCCGGTGTGTGGGCGTTCAACAGTTCGCCCACATGCCACTTTCCACTAACACACAAGGGCTGGTGTGTGGGCATTTGTCATCTCGCCCACACGTCCGTCTCCTCTCCCACACCCAAGCTGCTAGTTGTCATGTGTTTTGCAGCGTACATGGCAATTGCCCTAGCGTGCTTGTAAGCAGATGTCAACTCTCTTTTTTTTTTACCCGAACTTGTCAGTTGCCAATTTGCCATGTGTTTTGCAGGGTACACGGCAACTGGCTAGTGTACACGTAAGCAAATGGCAACTCTTTTTTACCCGAGTTGCCATGTGTATTTGCATGGTACATGGCAACTGCCCTAGCGTCAGGGGCGGAGCCAAGATTTGAACATGAGGGGGGCGAAGAGTCTACTTTCACAAAAGTCATGAAACATTTTTGTTAATCAAAGGGCCACATGGCCCCCATTTTCATTATGAAAATGGTGTCAGCTGTCTCCATTGTTAACTCTCACGATAATGTTGATGATCATCAAAATGTATATATGAAACTACAAAAGAATGTTATATTTCTATTAACTTAAATTGAGCCTGACAACGACTAGTGTTGAACAAGTACATAATGTGAACTTTACAACTATTTTTCCATGCTAATATAGACAATTATGTAATGTCGAAAAATCGTCTTCATTCTGTTTTG
Organism: Triticum dicoccoides; assembly: GCF_002162155.2. NCBI lineage: Eukaryota > Viridiplantae > Streptophyta > Magnoliopsida > Poales > Poaceae > Triticum > Triticum dicoccoides. Next base: position 707,292,227 of record NC_041389.1, on the reverse strand, counting down.
AAAACATGCGTAGCCGAAAAGGCTTGTTTGGTTGTTGTTGTTCACATCGAAAGAGTTATGACCAACCGTAGAATTTTTACTTGTTTAAAATAATCCAACGATTCAATTGGCAAGTGGAGATAAGATTTTTAGGTTTAGATGATTGCAAACATCCAGCTAGAAATGGGCAAGTTTAGACTCAAATTGGGCCCGTTCCTCACTAGGAAAAGACTACAGGATACCAAAATTCACCGGGTGCATATTAGACATGCAAAATAGCTCATGTCGTGGATCAGAAAATGCACAGATTGTCAAAAGCTCTATTTTGCAGGCAATGCTAATTGACCAGACTAATTCATGAAAAAACTACTGGTGTGTAGTGGTACCTGCTGCCAATATCTTTGATCCAGGTCACCTGGCTAGCAGCCTCTAGCCGTATTCTGAATTTCTGATCTAATCCGCCTGCGTCTAGTCGTAATCGGACAAGAGACTCTAGATCAGTGGATGGTGTCGTCGTCGTGACGAGCTGCCGCCGCGGCAATGGCAGACGCCCTAGCAGGACACACACAACAGCGGAGGGCACCCGCGGCGGCCGGCGGCCACGGCAAACGCCCTAAGATCCAACAGAACGTGCACGTAGATCGATCAATCGATCGGATCGATCACATTGTCATCATTATCGTCGGCCACAACAACTACGCCTAGATGTATGGGCTATTGGGCTTTGGTCATTTATATTCGGTGTTTGCTGGTTCAAAGAATAATATCTTATATGGACCATTAGCGAAATACAGTACATACGCCCGCTGAAAAACATTGAGGGGGGCGAGCGATTGGCAGGGGTCTAGCCCCTGCTCGCCCCCCTGGTCTCCGCCCCTGCCTAGCGTGCACGTAAACAGATGGCAACTCTTTCTTTTACATGGAAACTATCCTACCGTGCTTGTGAGCACATGGCAACTCTCTCAACTGCCTATTTTAATAGGTGTCAACTCCTAAAGTTTTGAAATCATGGCAACTGCAGTAGACCAGATCATACATGGCAACTGTAGTTGTCCGACATGGCAACCGTAGTTCAGCGACATGGTAACTGCAGTTAAACGAACATGGACGAGGGTCTGGACCATGGCAACTGCGGGCGCGCGGTGACTGTCACGCGGGGCGTGCGGGACTATAAGGTACGAGGCCTAACACACGGGGCGCGTGGGCGTTATCTATTTCTCCCACACACACGCGTGTGAGAGGGTTCGGGAGGGAAAAAAAAGAGGTGTGTGGGTATTACTTGTTTTGCCCACACGTAGGTGTGTGGGCTGTTCCTCTTATACACCACACAAAATGTGTGGGTAGACCCCCTAACGCCCACACGTGTGGCACTTATCGGCGTTTGGATTTGACTTTTTTAAGTTCAGTAGACACATGACTTGTGAGCTTAAAAAAGGAATATTTTGAAACATTTAAATTGATTTTCCTTAAATGGAAGCATGAGAGCATGTGAGGGATGGTATCACTGGATTTTCTCCGCTAGGCCTCAAATTATTTTCCTAGTTGTCCACACATCTATTGCACAGAGTGGAGAAATCAGGAAAAATAATACACCATTGAGGTCATTCTCGTAAATTGATCAATGTTCTCACATATTGATATTTTAATTATGTGCTATCTCCACGCCTGATAGGTAAAACTTTACTATTTTTGTTACAATCCTTTTTAACAATTGATGATGATGAGCCACTAGGAAAACAATTATTGTTTTCTTTTATTGTTAAATCATATATTAGAGTTGTTCTCTAACATTATCCGTGAGCAAATGGGTCATAAGCCTCAAAATTGATTGAGTACGAGTGCATTTTCATTACAAATGTAAGATCCCACCACCATCTTTGAGATGCAACTCTGACATGTAAGGAAGATCAAGCAAATAACACTTTAATAAAGAGAATATAAAATTAAAAATAGCACTTGAGTTCAAGAAGGGTAACAAAAAAGAAAACAAGCCATCTTTCCAAAAACCACATGAACGGAAGAAAGCTAGCATCTCAATGTCCCTCGAGGTTTTCCCGCAAAAAAAATGTCCCTCGAGGTTTAAGCTCTATCAATGTTTATTTGGTTAAAACTGTAGAAAAAAGACAAATGATTCTTTTTCAGTTACAAGCAGGCAAAACATTTCTAGGAAATATACTAAATACCTCTCCGTTGTGGGAATATTTATCTAATATTTCAATTGTACAAATAATAATAAAAATCATTTTAAAAAATCGCATGAAAGGAAATTCGTTTTATCTTATTGTAAGAATAAATGTTTCTTTTCCTGCCACCAGAACACTTTGTGACCACAACATGACGTAACGCGCAGCTCCAGGCGAGAGAGCAGAGAGAGAGCCCGCAGTTTCAG
>NC_041389.1:707283190-707288639 GCF_002162155.2 Triticum dicoccoides | reverse complement strand
ACTTGTAATGTACCTCAGAAATGCAGTGTATCTTACCCCCCAGATTTTCAGTGTAACTGCTGTGTAATTTACTGCGTAATATGTTGTATCTTCACGATGCCCCTGAACTTACAGTGTAATACTCCCTTATTTGAGTGTGTTTTGTCCTCGTAGTACTATGTACAGTGTAATTCTCCCAGAATTACAATGTAACTTACCTCCTAGAATTACTGTGTATGCTTGCAGATGTTGAGTGTATTTTAACATACAATTACAGTGTAATTTGACATAGTAGTACTTTGTATTTTTCGCCCTAATTCCAGTGTAATACAGATTATAGTGTACATTTTCCCCTAATTACAGTGCATATGCCCAGATTTTTCAGTGTAATATGCGCCGGAATCGATGTGTAATATGTCCTAGGACTGCACTGTAGTTTACCCTACATTTACACAGTAATTTAGCCAACTACTCAAGTAATTTACTGTATAATATGTTTTAGAGACCCTCCATTTACAGTGTAATTTTCCCATTTTACAGTGTAATATGTCCTAGAGACAGTGAATTAATGTAATTTGTGCAAGAACTACTGTGTAATATGGACTAGATTTTCTCCTGCATTTTTACAGTGTAATATTTTCACAATTACAGTGTAATTCTCAGGCTTTTTTACTTTGCTTTTACTGTGTAATGTGCCTCTGACTTTCAGTGTAATTTACCCCATTTCTATGTAATTTGCGGCACAGTTACCGTGTACTCTTGCCCTTATATTCAGTGTACTTTTAATGATTCAGTTATGTAATATGTCCTAGGACTACACTGTAGTATACCCTACATTTACACAGTAATTTAGCCCAACTTCTCATGTAATTTACTGTATAATATGTTGTAGAGACCTTCCATTTACAGTGTAATATGTCCTAGAGACAGTGAATTGCTGTAATTTGTACAAGAACTATTGTGTAATATGGCCTAGATCTTCTCCTTCATTTTTCCAGTGTAATATTTTCACAATTACAGTGTAATTCTCATGCTTTTTTGTATTAAAAATACGTTGTATCATGTCCCTAATTTACAGTGTAATATGCCCCTGACTTTCAGTGTTATTTACCCAATTTCTATGTAATTCGCGGCCCAGTTTCTGTGTATTCTTGCCCTTATTTTTAGTGTACTTTAATTGTTTCAGTTATGTAATTCCTGATTTTTTTCTTCTATTCTCAACTAGGTGTCCTGTTTACAGTGGAATTTCCCCAAGAATTCCCATGGTTTCTATATCTATCTTTACACTGTATTTCCCCCGATTTTTACAGTGTATTTTTCTTGATTCAGTTATGTAACTCTTGAATTTATGGCTTTGTTCCTCATGATTATTCTCATCTGTGTGTCTTGTTTCCACTGTAGTCTTCCCAAGAATTACTGTATACCCCTAGTTTTGTAGTGTAATCGTCTTGCTTAGTATATGTATTTATAATGTATTTTTCGCGCCTAGTTTGTAGTGTAATGTTTATGCTTTAGCTCTATAATTTACAGGTTTAGTTTTATGGGAAAGCTTCGGAAAGTCTCTCATCAAGACGTTCTGTTAGTATCATCTTTTGAGAGTGCAAATTCTATTCGTGAACCATCCGTGCCTAATGACTTTGCGGAAGATGGATCGTATCCAATGTCTATGGTAGTTATTTTTCTCTTTTTTTCTAGTTATATTTTCATTTCGAGTTTATGTAATCAGTTTTTTTGTTTTGGGTCTGCTGTATTTTTATTTTTTTCAGGAACTATCTGGTGATGAAGGAGCCTTTGACGAAGCTCTTTTCAAGTTTTATGTTAATCAAGTTCATCATCTTTTTTTTCTTGTGCTTGCTGTTTTATGTTGTTGGTTATTTTCTCTTGCTGAGGTTACTTTTATCTTTATGTTTTTTCAGAGAGTAAAGGCATTGAAGAAGAAGTTGTCTTCTGCTAGTAGAAGGAATGTGGTTAGTCCTCCTTCTTTGGCCATGCTCTCATTCGGTTTTAGTTTGTTCATCTTAGTAATTATGTTTTTCTTACCTTGTATATAATGTCTGGCTGTAGGAGCGCACTAAAGGAGAATGATTCCAGCAATGTTTTTGTGTGTGAGATTTTTTGTTCATGTACTTAACATCCTCTTCTAAGTTTTTTGCCATTTATTGGTACTCACATTTAGGATGAGATCTTCCTGTGACATTGACAGTAGCTCGTCTTTTCCAAGTAGCATTGTAGTATTTTTTTTAGTCTGTATTTTGTATAGTCCAGAGGCTTCTCTCTTTTCAATGTACTTGCTTTGTATTTCTACAGTGCAAATTAAGTGGGTTTTTGCAGTGCAAATTTTCCATTGCTTGTGTTTTTACAGTGATACATTGAAAATTCTAGTCCTTTTCCACTGTAATTCATGGGCTTTTTCCCTATAAATCACTATAAATTACGATGTAATTTTTAGGAGATTTACACTGTAATTGTTGTTCTATTACAGTTAATTCGTAGGTAGTTTCAGTGTTAGTTGACAAGTTCTGCTAGCACATTACTATGTTAATTTTTAGGGGATTTGCACTGTAATTATTGTTCTATTACAGTTTAATTCATAGGTAGTTTCAGTTTAAGTTGTCAATTTCTGCTTGTGTAAAGAAATGAGTTAAAAATTCTAGGCAATTCCCACTGTAATTCATGTGCAGTTACACTGTATTTCATTCGGTATTTTTATATTACCTGTTTTACCTATTCACTTTAATACTGTATTACTATGCAATTTCTATGGGATTTACATTGTAATTATTGTTCTATTGCAGTTTAATTCATAGGTATTTTCACTGTAAATTGACAAGTTCTGCTACTGTAGAGAATTGTGTGCTTGCAGTGTCATTCCTGTAACTATCCAAGTTTTGTTTACAGGTAGTGATCAATCATTTGCAGAGTATCTAGTTTTCTAGTCTAATTTCCTGTTAGTTTCTTATTTTGTATTTAGTTTCTCTGATGCCTTTGTTTTCCTTTGTTTTTTACAGGTAAGAAGGTGAAGTGGGTGAAGAATTGAAGTACTACTAGGGTAGGAGTAGAAGTGCTCCTAACCTGTTGAGTTTGCTGAGATTTCCCCAATTGCCTGCCTGCTGTTCTTATTTCTTGGTCGTCTCCAGGTTCACCCCCCTCTCCAATTTCCAAGTTGATGGGCAGCTGGTAGCTGTGGTCCAGGGAGGTTTGCCGTCCAGGTTTAGTTCAAAGGTTCCAAACGGGTCAGAATTTGCCCGACCCGTTTTTTCAAAAAGGAAATATAAAGTGGCTACTAGTGGGTTTTTGTGACATACAGGTGTCTACTGTTTATTTGTCAGTAAATTTGATTGTTGTCGAATTGAAAAATAGTCAAATGCTAAATAGACAGTCCCGATGACAAATGTTTCCAAGCTACGACTCCGATCAGGTCGAAGGTGCCGACGACGTGGCAACGGCCGGACGCTCCAGGATGCCGGCATTGTTGAGCAGCGCCCACAGCTACGTCATGAACTCGCCGCCGGCACCGAGCATCTCGGCGTGGATGTCCATGTTGTCCGACGGCGCGAGGAACAGTATGAACTCGGCCCAGAAGTCGGCCAGCACCTTCCATCGCCGTCCTTGGTCGGGCACGGACACCATGAGCTGCCCGCCAAGCATTGCGGCCTTCTCTATGATGCTGCTGCTGCCGGCTCTGCCGTATAGGCTGCCGCCCTCCAGGTAACTCTCCTCCTTGCTCTGTATCTCATCTAGTTTGGCAAGTATGTCCGGCATGGTCCGGCAGCCAATGAGATGATTTCGCGCCTGCTTCACCGCCATGTCGAACATCTTATCGGCGTTGTAGCTCGGGTCTGGCAGCATCTCCGGCACGAAGGCCACCAAGTAGGCGCAGTAGTTGGACAACTTCCTCGCCACGAGCCTGTGGTTGTCGACAACGTCATCGGTAGCATCACCACCACTAGTCCAGTCGAAGCGGGTGGTGGCCACGTGCCAGAGCAGGACCTGGTCGGTGACCTTGGGTAACATGCACGCCCATGTCAGTTGCTGCGACAGGCCATTGGTGAGCTCGCCGCGGCTGGCCTTGAGCGAGACGATCACGGCTTGCCTGACCTGCCGAGGCAGAGCCTGTCTTCGGTCTCTCTTCTGGCCCCGCCTCAGTGGTCAATCGTGGAATGGAACTTGGACAGATAGATGGTGTGGTGATTTGATCCAAACACGGGAAGGATCGATGAGAAGTCAGATTGATGAGAAGTCAGATTGATTGAGAGAACAAGGATAAAGCAAAGAAAGCAAACTTAATCGGAAATGTTAACGCCTACACGTGTGGGCGTTTGCACATCGCCCACACACCTCCATCACCACTCATTTTGCCACGTATGAATAGATGACATCAACAGAATTTTTTTTGGTTTTCGGCTTAAAAATGTTGTATCTCCTAAATAAAAAAGCAAACTAAAAAGCCGTTTTCACCATTAAATCCGTCTCGACGAGATCTTCAAAACTAGACACCATGTTCATATGTTTCGACGATTTTTTTTGCCAGAAGTTGCCACGATGTTTACACTGCAGTTGTCATAGGGCTTAAACTAAAGTTGCCATGTGGCAATTTTAGTTTGTAGATCATGGCAATTTTAGTATTTTGATGATGGCAACTCCAGTACTTTAACCAAGAAAATTATTTTTGTATGAACCATGGGAATTTTACGTGCATGTATCATGGCAATTTTAGTTTATGGTTCATGGCAAGTCTAGTTTCTTAATTCCCCGTTTTATAAATGTCAAAATTTACTTTTAAATGTAGAAGAAAATAGCTGAAACATATCATAGCAACTTCAGTGTAAACATGATGGCAATTCATATGCAATAGACACGGCAACTTTTAATCCAAATTTTTTTTCATCAAAACATATCAACATGGGATCTAGTTTCGAAGATCTCATCGCGAGGGATTTAATGGTGAAAACGGATTTTCAATTGGATTTTTCGTTTAAGAGATAAAACATTTTAAAAACTGAAAATCCAAAAAGATTCCTGCATGCATGCATGCGATGACGTGGCAATCTGTTTACATTAGAGACGTGTGGTGCGTCTCCCTTCCTGCCACATGTGTGGCAGTTAGCGCGACCCAACTTAATTCTTTGTGCATGATGGAAGGCAAGAATCTTCGAGTCTCACGTAGGAGAACTCCTCCTAACGAACAGATTCTTTAAGCCATATCTCAAATCCAAATTGCAAATACAGCTATATGCATTTTTTTTATCAAAAACACTAACGCCCACACGTGTGGGCGTTTGCAGCTCGCCCACACGCGTGGATCCGCGTCCGTTTATGAGCGCACGAATCTTGACATGTTTCTAGTGCCACATAAGACTGGGCTGGTGTGTGGGCATTCATCCGGTCGCCCACACGGCCGTTTCAGCACACGGAGGGGCCGGTGTGTGGGTGTTCAACAGTTCGTCCACACGCCTCTTTCCACTAACAC
>NC_041389.1:707282168-707283180 GCF_002162155.2 Triticum dicoccoides | reverse complement strand
CGCGCCCCCGCTCGCCACTCCTCTAGCCGGCCGGCCTCGCCGCGCCCTGGCGTTGGCCAGAGGCTGCGTGCGGGCTGAGTGGCCGCCGGCCCAGCCTCAATTAGAAAGAGAGAGAGAGAGAGAAAAAAACCTAACAGGGAGGCCCCTTCCAGGTCAAAACCACCGTTGACTAATGCCACATCAGCAGCGGGTGGAGAAAAACCAGCCGGAGGGTGTTTTGTCTGGTTTGGGTTTGTTTGGGGGGGTAAAAGAAGCGAAAAATAGATAAGGGGGTAAAGTAAACCACCAACTTTATTCAGGGTAGTAAAATGGACTTTTTTCAGCTAGAAATGGGCAAGTTTAGACTCAAATTGGGCCCGTTCCTCACTAGGAAAAGACTACATGATACCAAAATTCACCGCAGTGCATATATTAGACATGCAAAATAGCTCATGTCATGGATCAGAAAATGCACAGACTGTCAAAAGATCTATTTTGCAGGCAATGCTAATTGACCAGACTAATTCATGAAAAAATTACCGGTGTGTAGTGGTACCTGCTGCCAATATATTTGATCCAGGTCACCTGGCTAGCAGCCTCTAGCCGTATTCTGAATTTCTGATCTAATCCGCCTGCGTCTAGTCGTAATCGGACAAGAGACTCTAGATCAGTGGATGGTGTCGTCGTCGTGACGAGCTGCCGCCGCGGCAATGGCAGACGCCCTAGCAGGACACACACAACAGCGGAGGGCACCCGCGGCGGCCGGCGGCCACGGCAAACGCCCTAAGATCCAACAGAACGTGCACGTAGATCGATCAATCGATCGGATCGATCACATTGTCATCATTATCGTCGGCCACAACAACTACGCCTAGATGTATGGGCTATTGGGCTTTGGTCATTTATATTCGGTGTTTGCTGGTTCAAAGAATAATATCTTATATGGACCATTAGCGAAATACAGTACATACGCCCGCTGAAAAACGTTGAGGGGGGCGAGCGATTGGCAGGGGTCTAGCCCCTGCTCGCCCCC
>NC_041389.1:707280093-707282158 GCF_002162155.2 Triticum dicoccoides | reverse complement strand
TGAAAACGGATTTTCAATTGGATTTTTCGTTTAAGAGATAAAACATTTTAAAAACTGAAAATCCAAAAAGATTCCTGCATGCATGCATGCGATGACGTGGCAATCTGTTTACATTAGAGACGTGTGGTGCGTCTCCCTTCCTGCCACATGTGTGGCAGTTAGCGCGACCCAACTTAATTCTTTGTGCATGATGGAAGGCAAGAATCTTCGAGTCTCACGTAGGAGAACTCCTCCTAACGAACAGATTCTTTAAGCCATATCTCAAATCCAAATTGCAAATACAGCTATATGCATTTTTTTTATCAAAAACACTAACGCCCACACGTGTGGGCGTTTGCAGCTCGCCCACACGCGTGGATCCGCGTCCGTTTATGAGCGCACGAATCTTGACATGTTTCTAGTGCCACATAAGACTGGGCTGGTGTGTGGGCATTCATCCGGTCGCCCACACGGCCGTTTCAGCACACGGAGGGGCCGGTGTGTGGGTGTTCAACAGTTCGTCCACACGCCTCTTTCCACTAACACACAAGGGCTGGTGTGTGGGCATTTGCCATCTCGCCCACACGTCCGTCTTCTCTCCCACACCCAAGCTGCTAGTTGACATGTGTTTTGCAGCGTACATGGCAATTGCCCTAGTGTGCTTGTAAGCAGATGTCCACTCTCTTTTTTTACCCGAACTTGTCAGTTGCCAATTTGCCATGTGTTTTGCAGGGTACACGGCAACTGGCTAGTGTACACGTAAGTAAATGACAACTCTTTTTTACCCGAGTTGCCATGTGTATTTGCATGGTACATGGCAACTGGCCTAGCGTCAGGGGCGGAGCCAGGATTTGAACATGAGGGGGGCGAAGAGTCTACTTTCACAAAAGTCATGAAACATTTTTGTTAATCAAAGGGCCACATGTGTCAGCTGTCTCCATTATTAACTCTCACGATAATGTTGATGATCATCAAAATGTATATATGAAACTACAAAAGAATGTTATATTTCTGTTAACTTAAATTGAGCCTGACAACGACTAGTGTTGAACAAGTGGATAATGTGAACTTTACAACTATTTTTCCATGCCAATATAGACAATTATGTAATGTAAAAAAAATCGTCTTCATTCTGTTTTGGAAACATGTGTAGCCGAAAAGGCTTGTTTGGTCGTTGTTGTTCACATCGAAAGAGTTATGACCAACCGTATAATTTTTACTTGTTTAGAATAATCCAACGATTCAATTGGCAAGTGGAGATAAGATTTTTAGGTTTAGATGACTGCAAACATCCAGCTAGAAAGAAAAAAGTTCATTTTACTACCCTGAATAAAGTGGGTGGTTCACTTTACCCCCTGATCTATTTTTCCGTTTCTTTTACCCCCAAACAAATCCAAACCGGACAAAACACCCCCGGCTGGTTTTTCTCCACCCGCTGCTGATGTGGCACTAGTCAACAGCTGTTTTGACCTGGGTGGGGCCCCCTTGTTAGGTTTCTCTCTCTCTCTCTCTCGCACCAATCGAAGGGACGGGCAGAGCGCCTGAAGCGAGCGAAGGTTGTAGGCGTCGCCGGCGCCGGAGGTGAGCACGACGAGATGGCCCTCCGGCTTCAAGATCCGCGCGGCCTCGCCGACGAGGTTGGACGGGCGCTTGGACTAGTCGAGGGCGCGGCCAGCAAAGACGAAGTGCATGGAGGAGGACTCGAATGGCAGGCGGTGGTCGTCTCCGGCAACGGCGAGCAGCGGGGAGCACCTCCTCGCGACTTCGACAGCCCCGACCACACCAAGCTCCCGCGACGCAAGCGCCAGCTGGGCCCCGCCGAGGCAGACGGTGTGGGAGGACGACCCGAGGAGGCCGTCGGCGAGCTGCTGCCCGAGCACCTCGACGTGGAACTCCACTGCCTCGCTCCACTCGTTGCTGCGCCACGCCTCCGGCGACCCCGCGGGCGCCGCGGCCTGGGCGTGGGTCCTCCTCCAGACGACCGCGGTGACAGGGAGCTAGGCTCCGCACCCCCTCCCTGGCCGTGCCCCTCCGCCGCCCTCGCGTGCGCGTCACCGCGCCCGCCCCGCCCGCGCAGCCCTGCTCC
>NC_041389.1:707274413-707279062 GCF_002162155.2 Triticum dicoccoides | reverse complement strand
TTTGATCCAGGTCACCTGGCTAGCAGCCTCTAGCCGTATTCTGAATTTCTGATCTAATCCGCCTGCGTCTAGTCGTAATCGGACAAGAGACTCTAGATCAGTGGATGGTGTCGTCGTCGTGACGAGCTGCCGCCGCGGCAATGGCAGACGCCCTAGCAGGACACACACAACAGCGGAGGGCACCCGCGGCGGCCGGCGGCCACGGCAAACGCCCTAAGATCCAACAGAACGTGCACGTAGATCGATCAATCGATCGGATCGATCACATTGTCATCATTATCGTCGGCCACAACAACTACGCCTAGATGTATGGGCTATTGGGCTTTGGTCATTTATATTCGGTGTTTGCTGGTTCAAAGAATAATATCTTATATGGACCATTAGCGAAATACAGTACATACGCCCGCTGAAAAACGTTGAGGGGGGCGAGCGATTGGCAGGGGTCTAGCCCCTGCTCGCCCCCTGGTCTCCGCCCCTGCCTAGCGTGCACGTAAACAGATGGCAACTCTTTCTTTTACATGGGAACTATCCTACCATGCTTGTGAGCACATGGCAACTCTCTCAACTGCCTATTTTAATAGGTGTCAACTCCTAAAGTTTTGAAATCATGGCAACTGCAGTAGACCAGATCATACATGGCAACTGTAGTTGTCTGACATGGCAACCGTAGTTCAGCGACATGGTAACTGCAGTTAAACGAACATGGACGAGGGTCTGGACCATGGCAACTGCGGGCGCGCGATGACTGTCACGCGGGGCGTGCGGGACTACAAGGTACGAGGCCTAACACACGGGGCGCGTGGGCGTTATCTATTTCTCCCACACACACGCGTGTGAGAGGGTTCGGGAGGGAAAAAAAGAGGTGTGTGGGTATTACTTGTTTTGCCCACACGTAGGTGTGTGGGCTGTTCCTCTTATACACCACACAAAATGTGTGGGTAGACCCCCTAACGCCCACACGTGTGGCACTTATCGGCGTTTGGATTTGACTTTTTTAAGTTCAGTAGACACATGACTTGTGAGCTTAAAAAAGGAATATTTTGAAACATTTAAATTGATTTTCCTTAAATGGAAGCATGAGAGCATGTGAGGGATGGTATCACTGGATTTTCTCCGCTAGGCCTCAAATTATTTTCCTAGTTGTCCACACATCTATTGCACAGAGTGGAGAAATCAGGAAAAATAATACACCATTGAGGTCATTCTCGTAAATTGATCAATGTTCTCATATATTGATATTTTAATTATGTGCTATCTCCACGCCTGATAGGTAAAACTTTACTATTTTTGTTACAATCCTTTTTAACAATTGATGATGATGAGCCACTAGGAAAACAATTATTGTTTTCTTTTATTGTTAAATCATATATTAGAGTTGTTCTCTAACATTATCCGTGAGCAAATGGGTCATAAGCCTCAAAATTGATTGAGTACGAGTGCATTTTCATTACAAATGTAAGATCCCACCACCATCTTTGAGATGCAACTCTGACATGTAAGGAAGATCAAGCAAATAACACTTTAATAAAGAGAATATAAAATTAAAAATAGCACTTGAGTTCAAGAAGGGTAACAAAAAAGAAAACAAGCCATCTTTCCAAAAACCACATGAACGGAAGAAAGCTAGCATCTCAATGTCCCTCGAGGTTTTCCCGCAAAAAAAATGTCCCTTGAGGTTTAAGCTCTATCAATGTTTATTTGGTTAAAACTGTAGAAAAAAGACAAATGATTCTTTTTCAGTTACAAGCAGGCAAAACATTTCTAGGAAATATACTAAATACCTCTCCGTTGTGGGAATATTTATCTAATATTTCAATTGTACAAATAATAATAAAAATCATTTTAAAAAATCGCATGAAAGGAAATTCGTTTTATATTATTGTAAGAATAAATGTTTCTTTTCCTGCCACCAGAACACTTTGTGACCACAACATGACGTAACGCGCAGCTCCAGGCGAGAGAGCAGAGAGAGAGCCCGTAGTTTCAGTTCCAGAAGATGAGCATATGACAACGGTTTTGCTATTTTACAGTTAAGTGTTTTTCAATTCGTCAACATTCAAATTTCTGTCCGTCCATTCTCGCGGGAAGATTCGCGCTGGTTTTCATTTTTTTCTTCGTGCTGGCGCTCTGTTTCTCGGGTTGGTTGTCGGGTTCGGTTTTTCTTGTGTCTTTCTTGTGTCAACCCGTAACCGCCTCCGTTCCGGCACTGTTGTTTTTTGTCCTGTTTGAATTTTGGAGTGGGTGTCGTCTCCCCTTTTCTCTGGGTCATTCTGTTCTGATAAGGCCGAGGGAGAGGGCTAGAGCGGCGGAGGAGAGAGGCGATTCTTCTGTTCAAGGTGATTCTGAGCTATTCCACTGTTCGATTTTGATTTCTTCTTCCTGTTATCTTCGTTCCTCGGCTGCAGGTGTTGGTTCCCCATTGCCTCTCGCGTCGTCCCCCCCCCCTCACCTGTGTGTTGTGGTCGTGTAGTTCCAGATCTACTGAGTTTCGTCTCCGTGGATCATCTGTTTGTTGTGTTCATGTATCCGTGGTAGGTGCTGCTGTATTTTCCTAATCCGCCATTCGTAGTCCGCCCAATTTCTCCCCTCTATGCTCTTCTGGCCTCAATTGTGTAGGAGCTTGTAGTTGCGGGTTATAGGTTTTCCATTTTTGTGGTCATTTTTCTCCCCTACGTGTAGACGTGGATGTAGGCTTGTGTTTCTCAAATCAGAACGGATGTAGGCTTGTGCTGTAGATGGTGGAGGTAGGTGTACTGGTAGTTGCAGCGGTTGGTTTCTCTGTATTTCTGCTAGCTTGGGGTGTCTGTTCCTTTGCTGTTTGAAGGTGATGATCTGGCCTAGTTTCCTGCCTGATTATGTGATGTAGTTTTTGTTGTTGTAGGTGGCTCCTCATGATTTTTCCGTGGTATCTGAGGTCTGTCTGAATGTGTTTTTCGAGGAACCTCTCTGAATTTCATGCTTCATTGTTTTTTACCCCCCCCACTCCCACCCCCACCCCCACCCCCAGACTTGTAATGTACCTCAGAAATGCAGTGTATCTTATCCCCCAGATTTTCAGTGTAACTGCTGTGTAATTTACTGCGTAATATGTTGTATCTTCACGATGTCCCTGAACTTACAGTGTAATACTCCCTTATTTGAGTGTGTTTTGTCCTCGTAGTACTATGTACAGTGTAATTCTCCCAGAATTACAATGTAACTTACCTCCCAGAATTACTGTGTATGCTTGCAGATGTTGAGTGTATTTTAACGTACAATTACAGTGTAATTTGACATAGTAGTACTTTGTATTTTTCGCCCTAATTCCAGTGTAATACGGATTATAGTGTTCATTTTCCCCTAATTACAGTGCATATGCCCAGATTTTTCAGTGTAATATGCGCTGGAATCGATGTGTAATATGTCCTAGGACTGCACTGTAGTTTACCCTACATTTACACAGTAATTTAGCCAACTACTCAAGTAATTTACTGTATAATATGTTTTAGAGACCCTCCATTTACAGTGTAATTTTCCCATTTTACAGTGTAATATGTCCTAGAGACAGTGAATTAATGTAATTTGTGCAAGAACTACTGTGTAATATGGACTAGATTTTCTCCTGCATTTTTACAGTGTAATATTTTCACAATTACAGTGTAATTCTCAGGCTTTTTTACTTTGCTTTTACTGTGTAATGTGCCTCTGACTTTCAGTGTAATTTACCCCATTTCTATGTAATTTGCGGCACAGTTACCGTGTACTCTTGCCCTTATTTTCAGTGTACTTTTAATGATTCAGTTATGTAATATGTCCTAGGACTACACTGTAGTATACCCTACATTTACACAGTAATTTAGCGCAACTTCTCATGTAATTTACTGTATAATATGTTGTAGAGACCATCCATTTACAGTGTAATACTCCCCATATTACAGTGTAATATGTCCTAGAGACAGTGAATTGCTGTAATTTGTACAAGAACTATTGTGTAATATGGCCTAGATCTTCTCCTTCATTTTTCCAGTGTAATATTTTCACAATTACAGTGTAATTCTCATGCTTTTTTGTATTAAAAATACGTTGTATCATGTCCCTAATTTACAGTGTAATATGCCCCTGACTTTCAGTGTTATTTACCCAATTTCTGTGTAATTCGCGGCCCAGTTTCTGTGTATTCTTGCCCTTATTTTTAGTGTACTTTAATTGTTTCAGTTATGTAATTCCTGATTTTTTTCTTCTATTCTCAACTAGGTGTCCTGTTTACAGTGGAATTTCCCCAAGAATTCCCATGGTTTCTATATCTATCTTTACACTGTATTTCCCCCGATTTTTACAGTGTATTTTTCTTGATTCAGTTATGTAACTCTTGAATTTATGGCTTTGTTCCTCATGATTATTCTCATCTGTGTGTCTTGTTTCCACTGTAGTCTTCCCAAGAATTACTGTATACCCCTAGTTTTGTAGTGTAATCGTCTTGCTTAGTATATGTATTTATAATGTATTTTTCGCGCCTAGTTTGTAGTGTAATGTTTATGCTTTAGCTCTGTAATTTACAGGTTTAGTTTTATGGGAAAGCTTCGGAAAGTCTCTCATCAAGACGTTCTGTTAGTATCATCTTTTGAGAGTGCAAATTCTATTCGTGAACCATCCGTGCCTAATGACTTTGC
>NC_041389.1:707260517-707271812 GCF_002162155.2 Triticum dicoccoides | reverse complement strand
AGTGGGCCCAGAGATACCTCTCCGTTTACACGGAGTGACAAATCCCAGTCTCGATCCGCATAAAACAATAGATACTTTCGGAGATACCTGTAGTGCACCTTTATAGTCACCCAGTTACGTTGTGACGTTTGATACACCCAAAGCACTCCTACGGTATCCAGGAGTTACACGATCTCATGGTCAAAGGAAGAGATACTTGACATTGGCAAAGCTCTAGCAAACGAACTAACCGATCTTAGTGCTATGCTTAGGATTGGGTCTTGTCCATCACATCATTCTCCTAATGATGTGATCCCGTTATCAACGACATCCAATGTCCATAGCCAGGAAACCATGACTATCTGTTGATCACAACGAGCTAGTCAACTAGAGGCTCACTAGGGACATATTGTGGTCTATGTATTCACACGTGTATTACGATTTCCGGATAATACAGTTATAGCATGAATAAAAGACAATTATCATGAACAAGGAAATATAATAATAACTTATTTATTATTGCCTCTAGGGCATATTTCCAACAGTCTCCCAATTACACTAGAGTCAATAATCTAGTTCACATTGCCATGTGATTAACACTCACAGGTCACATCGCCATGTGACTAATACCCAAGAGTTTACTAGAGTCATTAGTCTAGTTCACATCACTATGTGATTAACACTCAATGAGTTTTATGTTTGATCATGTTGCTTGTGAGAGAGGTTTTAGTCAACGGGTCTGAACCTTTCAGATCCGTGTGTGTTTTACAAATCTCTATGTCATCTCCTAGATGCAGCTACCACGCTCTATTTGGAGCTATTCCAAATAACTGTTCTACTTGGAGCTATTCTAAATTATTGCTCCATTATATGTATCCGGTCTCTCTATTCAGAGCTATCCGGATAGGTGTCAAGCTTGCATCGTCGTAACCTTTACGGCGAACTCTTTTACCACCTCCATAATCGAGAAAATTCCTTAGTCCACTAGTTACTAAGGATAACTTTGACCGCTGTCCTGTGAGCCATTCTTGGATCACTCTTGTACCCCTTG
Organism: Triticum dicoccoides; assembly: GCF_002162155.2. Lineage (NCBI taxonomy): Eukaryota > Viridiplantae > Streptophyta > Magnoliopsida > Poales > Poaceae > Triticum > Triticum dicoccoides. The sequence continues at coordinate 707,270,782 of NC_041389.1, read as the reverse complement.
ACTAACTCATGGCAAGGCACACTTCAGGTGCGGTACACAGCATAGCATACTGTAGAGCCTATGTCTTAAGCATAGGAGACGACCTTCGTCCTTTCTCTCTATTCTGCTGTGGTCGAGCTTTAAGTCTTAACTTCGTACCTTACAACTCAGGCAAGAACTCCTTCTTTGACTGGTCCATCTTGAACACCTTCAAGATCATGTCAAGGTATGTGCTCATTTGAAAGTATTATTAAGCATTTTGATATATCCTTATAGATCTTGATGCTCAATGTTCTAGTAGCTTAATCCATGTTTTCTATTGAAAAACACCTTTCAAATAACCCTATATGCTTTCTAGAAATTCTACATCATCTCTGATCATCAATATGTCAACAACATATACTCATCAGAAATTCTATAGTGCTCCCACTCACTTCTTTGGAAATACAAGTTTCTCGTAAACTTTGTACAAACCCAAAATCTTTGATCATCATCAAAGCATACATTCCAACTCCGAGATGCTCACTCCAGTCCTTAGAAGGATCGCTGGAGCTAGCATACCTTTTAGCATCCTTAGGATCGACAAAAACTTTCTGATTGTATTACCTACAATCTTTCCTCACGAAAACTGGTAAGGAAACTCGTTTTGATATCCTTCTGCCAGATACAGCTAATGCTAACATGAATCCGACGGACTTTAAGCATCGCTACGGATGAGAAAATCTCATCGTAGTCAACTCCTTGAACTTGTGAAAAAACTTTTCGCCACAAGTCGAGCTTCATGGACGGTGACATTACCATCCACGTTCGTCTTCTTCTTAAAGATCCATTTATCTTAATGGCTTGCCGATCATCGGGCAAGTCCACCAAAGTCCATGGATCCGTTCTCGGATTTTATGGCTTCTAACCATTTGTTGGAATTCGGGCCCACCATCGCTTCTCCATAGCTCGTAGGTTCATTGTTGTCTAGCAACATGACTTCCAAGACAGGATTACCGTACCACTCTAAAGTAGTACGTGTCCTTGTCGTCCTACGAGGTTTGGTAGTGACTTGATCTGAAGTTTCATGATCAATATCATAAGCTTCCACTTCAATTGGTGTAGGTGCCACAGGAACAACTTCCTGTGCCCTGCCACACACTAGTTGAAGAGACGGTTCAATAACCTCATCAAGTCTCCACCATCCTCCCACTCAACTCTTTCGAGAGAAACCTTTCCTCGAGAAAGGACCCGATTCTAGAAACAATTCATATTGCTTTCGGATCTGAGACAGGAGGTATACCCAACTGTTTTGGGTGTCCTATGAAGATGTATTTTATCCACTTTGGGTTCGAGCTTAATCCTGAAACTTTTTCACATAAGCGTCGCAGCCCCAAACTTTTAAGAAACGACAACTTAGATTTCTCTAAACCATAATTCATACGGTGTCATCTCATCGGAATTACGTGGTGCCCTATTTAAAGTGAATGTGGTTGTCTCTAATGCCTAACCCATGGACAATAGTGGTAATTCGATAAGAGACATCATGGTACGCACCATATCCAATAGGGTGCAACTATGATGTTCGGACACATCATCACACTATGGTGTTCCAGGCTGTATTAGTTGTGAAACTATTTCCACAATGTCTTAATTCTGTGCCAAACTCGTAATTCAGATATTCATCTCTATGATCATATCACAGACATTTTATCCTCTTGTTACAATGATCTTCTACTTCACTCTGAAATTACTTGAACCATTCAATAATTCAGACTTGTGTTTCATCAAGTAAATATTCTCAACATCTACTCGAATCATCTGTGAAGTAAGAACAGAACGATATTCACTGCATGCCTCAGCACTCATTGGACTGCACACATCAAAATGTGTTGCTTCCAATAAGTTGCTATCTTGTTCCATTTTACTGAAACCGAGGCTTTTCAGTCATCTTGCCTATGTGGTATGATTTGCATATCTCAAGTGATTCAAAATCAAGTGAGTCCGAACGATCCATTTGCATGGAGTTTCTTCATGCATATATACCAATAGACATGGTTCGCATGTCTCAAACTTTTCAAAAATGAGTGAGTCCAAAGATCCATCAACATGGAGCTTCTTCATGCGTTTTGTACCATTATGACTTACATGGCAGTGCCACAAGTAAGTGGTACTATCATTACTATCTTATATCTTTTGGCATGAAAATGTGTATCCCTACGATCAAAATTCAATAAACCATTCCTTTAGGTGCAAGAGCACTTATTCAGGTTTAATACTAATCTTGATGGTAGAGGGAGCGTGCGATGTTAGATCACATCAAACTTGGAAACACTTCCAACACGTATCGTCAGCTCACCTTTAGCTAGTCTCCGTTTATTCCGTAGCCTTTTATTTCGAGTTACTAACACTTAGCAACCGAACCGGTATCTTATACCCTGGTGCTACTAGGAGTACTAGTAAAGTACACATCAACACAATGTATATCCAATATACTTCTATCGACTTTGCCAGCCTTCTCATCTACCAAGTATCTAGGGTAATTCTGCTCTAGTGGTCGTTCCCCTTATTACAGAAGCACTTAGTCTCGGGTTTGGGTTCAACCTCGGGTTTCTTCATTGGTGCAGCAGCTGATTTGCCGTTTCATGAAGTATCCCTTTGTTCCCTTGCCCTTCTTGAAACTAGTGGTTTCACCAACCATCAACAATTGATGCTCCTTCTTGATTTCTACTTTCGCGGTGTCAAACATCGTGAATACCTCAAGGATCATCTTATTTATCCCTGATATGTTATAGTTCATCACGAAGCTCTAGCAGCTCGGTGGCAATGACTTTGGGGAAACATCACTATCTCATCTGGAAGATCAACTCCCACTCGATTCAAGTGATTGTTGCACTCAGACAATCTGAGCACAAGCTCAACGATTGAGCTTTTCTCCCTTAGTTTGCAGGCTAAGAAAATCGTCGGAGGTCTCATACCTCTTGACGTGGGCACGAGCCTGAAATCCCAATTTCAGCCCTCGAAACATCTCATATGTTCCGCGACGTTTCGAAAACGTCTTTGGTGCCTCTACTTAAACCATTTAATTGAACTATCACGTAGTTATCAAAACGTGTATGTCCGATGTTCACAACATCCACAAATGACGTTTGGGGTTCAACACACTGAGCGGTGCATTAAGGACATGAGCTTTCTAGTGTCCGCATAATCGCTACTGTCAACTTTCAACTATATTTTCTCTAGGAACATATCTAAAACAGTAGAACTAAAGTGCGAGCTACGACATAATTTGCAAAAAGGTCTTTTGACTATGTTCAAGATAATTAAGTTCATCTTATGAACTCCCACTCAGATAGACATCCCTCTGGTCATCTAAGTGATCACATGATCCGAGTCAACTAGGCCGTGTCCGATCATCACGTGAGACGGACTAGTTAACGTCGGTGAACATCTTCATGTTGATCGTATCTTCTATACGACTCATGCTCGACCTTTCGGTCTCCGTGTTCCGAGGCCATGTCTGCACATGCTAGGCTCGTCAAGTTAACCCTAAGTGTTTTCGCTGTGTAAAACTGTCTTACACCCGTTGTATGTGAACGTAAGAATCCATCACACTCGATCATCACGTGGTGCTTAGAAGCGACGAACTGTAGCAACGGTGCACAGTTAGGGGAGAACACTTCTTGAAATTTTGTAAGGGATCATCTTATTTACTACCGTCGTTCTAAGCAAACAAGATGCATAAACATAATAAACATCACATGCAATTATATAGTTGTGACATGATATGGCCAATATCATATAGCTCCATTGATCTCCATCTTCGGGGCTCCATGATCATCTTGTCACCGGCATGACACCATGATCTCCATCATCATGATCTCCATCATCGTGTCTTCATGAAGTTGTCACGCCAACGACTACTTCTACTTCTATGACTAACGCGTTTAGCAATAAAGTAAAGTAGTTTACATGGCGTTCTTCAATGACACGCAGGTCATACAAAAAATAAAGACAACTCCTATGGCTCCTGCCGGTTGTCATACTCATCGACATGCAAGTCGTGAATCCTATTACAAGAACATGATCAATCTCATACATCACATATATTCATTCATCACATCCTTTGGCCATATCACATCACATAGCATACCCTGCAAAAACAAGTTAGACGTCCTCTAATTGTTGTTGCATGTTTTACGTGGCTGCTATGGGTTTCTAGCAAGAACGTTTCTTACCTACGCAAGACCACAACGTGATATGACAATTGCTATTTACCCTTCATAAGGACCCTTTTCATCGAATCCGTTCCGACTAAAGTGGGAGAGACTGGCACCCGCTAGCCACCTTATGCACCAAGTGCATGTCAATCGGTGGAACCTGTCTCACGTAAGAGTACGTGTAAGGTCGGTCCGGGCCGCTTCATCCCACAATACCGACGAAACAAGATTGGACTAGTAACGGTAAGCATATTGAACAACATCAACGCCCACAACTACTTTGTGTTCTACTCGTGCAAAGAATCTACGCAATAGACCTAGCTCATGATGCCACTGTTGGGGAACGTAGCAGAAATTCAAAAATTTTCTTACGTATCACCAAGATCTATCTATGGAGAGACCAACAACGAGTAGAAAGAGAGTGCATCTACATACCCTTGTAGATCGCTAAGCGGAAGCGTTCAAGTGAACGGGGTTGATGGAGTCGTACTCGTCGTGATTCAAATCACCGATGACCAAGTGCCGAACGGACGGCACCTCCGCGTTCAACACACGTACAGCCCGGTGACGTCTCCCACGCCTTGATCCAGCAAGGAGAGAGGGAGAGGTTGAGGAAGACTCCATCCAGCAGCAGCACAACGGCGTGGTGGTGATGGAGGAGCGTGGCAATCCTGCAGGGCTTCACCGAGCACCTACGGGAGAGGAGATGTGTCACGGGAGGGAGAGGGAGGCAACCAAAGGCCTTAGGTATGATTGCTCCTCCTTTTCCCCACTATATATAGGGCCAAGGGAGAGGGGGGAGGCGCAGCCTTGCCCCCTCCTCCAAGGAAGGGGTGCGGCTAAGGATGGGGAGGAGTCCATCCTCCCCAAGGCACCTCGGAGGTGCCTTCCCCCTTTAGGACTCTTCCCTTTTTCCTTTATCTTGGCGCATGGGCCTCTAGGGGCTGGTGCCCTTGGCCCATGTAGGCCAAGGCGCACCCCCTACAGCCCATGTGGCCCCCCGGGGCAGGTGACCCCACCCGGTGGGCCCCCGGGACCCTTCCGGTGGTCCCGGTACAATACCAATGACCCCGAAACTTGTCCCGATGGCCGAAACAGGACTTCCTATATATAAATCTTTACCTCCGGACCATTCCGGAACTCCTCGTGACGTCCGGGATCTCATCCGGGACTCCGAACAACATTCGGTAACCACATACAAGCTTCCTTTATAACCCTAGCGTCATCGAACCTTAAGTGTGTAGACCCTACGGGTTCGGGAGACATGTAGACATGACCGAGACGTTCTCCGGTCAATAACCAACAGCGGGATCTGGATACCCATGATGGCTCCCACATGTTCCACGATGATCTCATCGGATGAACCACGATGTCAAGGACTTAATCAATCCCGTATACAATTCCCTTTGTCTAGCGGTATTTTACTTGCCCGAGATTCGATCGTCGGTATACCGATACCTTGTTCAATCTCGTTACCGGCAAGTCACTTTACTCGTTCCGTAACACATCATCCCGTGATCAACTCCTTGGTCACATTGCGCATATGATGATGTCTTACTAAGTGGGCCCAGAGATACCTCTCCGTTTACACGGAGTGACAAATCCCAGTCTCGATCCGCATAAAACAATAGATACTTTCGGAGATACCTGTAGTGCACCTTTATAGTCACCCAGTTACGTTGTGACGTTTGATACACCCAAAGCACTCCTACGGTATCCAGGAGTTACACGATCTCATGGTCAAAGGAAGAGATACTTGACATTGGCAAAGCTCTAGCAAACGAACTAACCGATCTTAGTGCTATGCTTAGGATTGGGTCTTGTCCATCACATCATTCTCCTAATGATGTGATCCCGTTATCAACGACATCCAATGTCCATAGCCAGGAAACCATGACTATCTGTTGATCACAACGAGCTAGTCAACTAGAGGCTCACTAGGGACATATTGTGGTCTATGTATTCACACGTGTATTACGATTTCCGGATAATACAGTTATAGCATGAATAAAACACAATTATCATGAACAAGGAAATATAATAATAACTTATTTATTATTGCCTCTAGGGCATATTTCCAACACTGTTCTTATTTCTTGGTCGTCTCCAGGTTCACCCCCCTCTCCAATTTCCAAGTTGATGGGCAGCTGGTAGCTGTGGTCCAGGGAGGTTTGCCGTCCAGGTTTAGTTCAAAGGTTCCAAACGGGTCAGAATTTGCCCGACCCGTTTTTTCAAAAAGGAAATATAAAGTGGCTACTAGTGGGTTTTTGTGACATACAGGTGTCTACTGTTTATTTGTCAGTAAATTTGATTGTTGTCGAATTGAAAAACAGTCAAATGCTAAATAGACAGTCCCGATGACAAATGTTTGCAAGCTACGACTCCGATCAGGTCGAAGGTGCCGACGACGTGGCAACGGCCGGACGCTCCAGGATGCCGGCATTGTTGAGCAGCGCCCACAGCTGCGTCATGAACTCGCCGCCGGCACCGAGCATCTCGGCGTGGATGTCCATGTTGTCCGACGGCGCGAGGAACAGTATGAACTCGGCCCAGAAGTCGGCCAGCACCTTCCATCGCCGTCCTTGGTCGGGCACGGACACCATGAGCTGCCCGCCAAGCATTGCGGCCTTCTCTATGATGCTGCTGCTGCCGGCTCTGCCGTATAGGCTGCCGCCCTCCAGGTAACTCTCCTCCTTGCTCTGTATCTCATCTAGTTTGGCAAGTATGTCCGGCATGGTCCGGCAGCCAATGAGATGATTTCGCGCCTGCTTCACCGCCATGTCGAACATCTTATCGGCGTTGTAGCTCGGGTCTGGCAGCATCTCCGGCACGAAGGCCACCAAGTAGGCGCAGTAGTTGGACAACTTCCTCGCCACGAGCCTGTGGTTGTCGACAACGTCATCGGTAGCATCACCACCACTAGTCCAGTCGAAGCGGGTGGTGGCCACGTGCCAGAGCAGGACCTGGTCGGTGACCTTGGGTAACATGCACGCCCATGTCAGTTGCTGTGACAGGCCATTGGTGAGCTCGCCGCGGCTGGCCTTGAGCGAGACGAGCACGGCTTGCCTGACCTGCCGAGGCAGAGCCTGTCTTCGGTCTCTCTTCTGGCCCCGCCTCAGTGGTCAATCGTGGAATGGAACTTGGACAGATAGATGGTGTGGTGATTTGATCCAAACACGGGAAGGATCGATGAGAAGTCAGATTGATGAGAAGTCAGATTGATTGAGAGAACAAGGATAAAGCAAAGAAAGCAAACTTAATCGGAAATGTTAACGCCTACACGTGTGGGCGTTTGCACATCGCCCACACACCTCCATCACCACTCATTTTGCCTCGTATGAATAGATGACATCAACAGAATTTTTTTTGGTTTTCGGCTTAAAAATGTTGTATCTCCTAAATAAAAAAGCAAACTAAAAATCCGTTTTCACCATTAAATCCGTCTCGACGAGATCTTCAAAACTAGACACCATGTTCATATGTTTCGACGATTTTTTTTTGCCAGAAGTTGCCACGATGTTTACACTGCAGTTGTCATAGGGCTTAAACTAAAGTTGCCATGTGGCAATTTTAGTATTTTGATGATGGCAACTCCAGTACTTTAACCAAGAAAATTATTTTTGTATGAACCATGGGAATTTTACGTGCATGTATCATGGCAATTTTAGTTTATGGTTCATGGCAAGTCTAATTTCTTAATTCCCCGTTTTATAAATGTCAAAATTTACTTTTAAATGTAGAAGAAAATAGCTGAAACATATCATAGCAACTTCAGTGTAAACATCATGGCAATTCATATGCAATAGACACGGCAACTTTTAATCCAAATTTTTTTTCATTAAAACATATCAACATGGGATCTAGTTTCGAAGATCTCATCGCGAGGGATTTAATGGTGAAAACGGATTTTCAATTGGATTTTTCGTTTAAGAGATAAAACATTTTAAAAACTGAAAATCCAAAAAGATTCCTGCATGCATGCATGCGATGACGTGGCAATCTGTTTACATTAGAGACGTGTGGTGCGTCTCCCTTCCTGCCACACGTGTGGCAGTTAGCGCGACCCAACTTAATTCTTTGTGCATGATGGAAGGCAAGAATCTTCGAGTCTCACGTAGGAGAACTCCTCCTAACGAACAGATTCTTTAAGCCATATCTCAAATCCAAATTGCAAATACAGCTATATGCATTTTTTTAATCAAAAACACTAACGCCCACACGTGTGGGCGTTTGCAGCTCGCCCACACGCGTGGATCCGCGTCCGTTTATGAGCGCACGAATCTTGACATGTTTCTAGTGCCACATAAGACTGGGCTGGTGTGTGGGCATTCATCCGGTCGCCCACACGGCCGTTTCAGCACACGGAGGGGCCGGTGTGTGGGTGTTCAACAGTTCGTCCACACGCCTCTTTCCACTAACACACAAGGGCTGGTGTGTGGGCATTTGCCATCTCGCCAACACGTCCGTCTTCTCTCCCACACCCAAGCTGCTAGTTGACATGTGTTTTGCAGCGTACATGGCAATTGCCCTAGTGTGCTTGTAAGCAGATGTCCACTCTCTTTTTTTACCCGAACTTGTCAGTTGCCAATTTGCCATGTGTTTTGCAGGGTACACGGCAACTGGCTAGTGTACACGTAAGCAAATGACAACTCTTTTTTACCCGAGTTGCCATGTGTATTTGCATGGTACATGGCAACTGGCCTAGCGTCAGGGGCGGAGCCAGGATTTGAACATGAGGGGGGCGAAGAGTCTACTTTCACAAAAGTCATGAAACATTTTTGTTAATCAAAGGGCCACAGTGTCAGCTGTCTCCATTATTAACTCTCACGATAATGTTGATGATCATCAAAATGTATATATGAAACTACAAAAGAATGTTATATTTCTGTTAACTTAAATTGAGCCTGACAACGACTAGTGTTGAACAAGTAGATAATGTGAACTTTACAACTATTTTTCCATGCCAATATAGACAATTATGTAATGTAAAAAAAATCGTCTTCATTCTGTTTTGGAAACATGTGTAGCCGAAAAGGCTTGTTTGGTCGTTGTTGTTCACATCGAAAGAGTTATGACCAACCGTATAATTTTTACTTGTTTAGAATAATCCAACGATTCAATTGGCAAGTGGAGATAAGATTTTTAGGTTTAGATGACTGCAAACATCCAGCTAGAAAGAAAAAAGTTCATTTTACTACCCTGAATAAAATGGGTGGTTCACTTTACCCCCTGATCTATTTTTCCGTTTCTTTTACCCCCCAAACAAATCCAAACCGGACAAAACACCCCCCGGCTGGTTTTTCTCCACCCGCTGCTGATGTGGCACTAGTCAACAGCTGTTTTGACCTGGGTGGGGCCCCCTTGTTAGGTTTCTCTCTCTCTCTCTCTCTCGCACCAATCGAAGGGACGGGCAGAGCGCCTGAAGCGAGCGAAGGTTGTAGGCGTCGCCGGCGCCGGAGGTGAGCACGACGAGATGGCCCTCCGGCTTCAAGATCCGCGCGGCCTCGCCGACGAGGTTGGACGGGCGCTTGGACTAGTCGAGGGCGTGGCCAGCAAAGACGAAGTGCATGGAGGAGGACTCGAATGGCAGGCGGTGGTCGTCTCCGGCAACGGCGAGCAGAGGGGAGCACCTCCTCGCGACGCCGACAGCCCCGACCACACCAAGCTCCCGCGACGCAAGCGCCAGCTGGGCCGCGCCGAGGCAGACGGTGTGGGAGGACGACCCGAGGAGGCCGTCGGCGAGCTGCTGCCCGAGCACCTCGACGTGGAACTCCACTGCCTCGCTCCACTCATTGCTGCGCCACGCCTCCGGCGACCCCGCGGGCGCCGCGGCCTGGGCGTGGGTCCTCCTCCAGACGACCGCGGTGACAGGGAGCTAGGCTACGCACCCCCTCCCTGGCCGTGCCCCTCCGCCGCCCTCGTGTGCGCGTCACCGCGCCCGCCCCGCCCGCGCAGCCCTGCTCCGGCACCCGCCGTCATGGCCCCGCTCCGGCGGCCCTGCTGCGCCCGCTGAGCCTTCCCTTCTGCTTGCGCTCACCCCGGTCCACGCCCCGTGCCTAACTGCGTCGGCCCGCGCCCGCCACTGCC